>NW_027466601.1:3195000-3212500 GCF_050575085.1 Anarhichas minor
GCGTTCGGTCAGGGTCGGTTGTCAGATATCTCTAAAAACCAAACGGTGTGGTCAAATGGTCCTGGGTCATGTCTTTACTACCGGTTACAACTGCGTGAGATGTGATGCACTTGACGGTGTGTCGTGTCCGGGCAAGGTGGGCTATGGGGTGGGGCAATGCAAGCCGGCTCGGCAGGCCATCGATAGGAGGCTTGCGCTCCAGGCTACCTCAGTTAGTCGCGGGGTTACGACTGCGCGGGATACGATGCACTTGTGTGTCTGTTCCGGGCAGGTTTGGGTCCCGAGACGCTGGGTCTAGTGGAGGGCGCAAATCGATTGTATATCTGACGCACCATAAGGTAGCTCTATCGGCTTCGGGCGGGAGCAGTTCTGGCGTATTCTGGGTTACAACTGAGTCGGAGCGACGCACTTGTGTGTCTGTTTCGGACAGGGTGGGCCACGATGCGTTGGGTTGTTTTCTGGCCGGGGTACGAGCTACTGATAAACGCTGAGCCTATGGGTCTGAGTGGCAAATTTCAGGCTTATGAAGAAAGTAGGCTCAGTACGGATTGTAGCGGTGATGGTGTCCTAAGCTAGCACCAGGGTCATGGGGAGGGGCGGCGGGCCCCAGGCCACGGCGTTTATGGGGGTATGTCACCCGTTCACGTTTGTCACCAAGACATGCAACCGAGGGGCTACTTTCTGGTGGAAGAATAGCTGGTTCTTGAAGCCCGCACTGGGTAGCAGGCCGATCAGGGCATGAGGAGCTCATTGTCCGGCCGGGGCCTTGTCGACCCGACGTTTCACCACCGAAACAAAGGTGGTTAAGGGCGTCGGGAGCCGACTTGGTGCCTGGACGGACGAGGGGTGTCCAACCTGGAAGGCCCCTGGAGGTCGGCTCGTCTGGTGTAGGAAGTTTCTCGTCGCTGCTGGTGCTCCGGATTAGGACGTTTGGAGGCGTGAAGAGAGAGTTCGCAGTGCGGTCTGCGGGGGAATAGATGACGAGCGTATGTGAAGTCGGTAACGTGTTGCGGATGCGAACAGAGGCGACTGCAAGCAACGGGTGTTCTGCCTGTCTTGCGACCCTACGAAAGGGGAAAATAATTCGGACAAGGTTGTCTGGGTGGTCGGAGCCAAGACCGAGTGACACTGATGTCACTTAAAAGTCTGGAATGCTCAGATGTCTGCGGGTGGTGGACTCTGGTCGCCAGTCCCTCTGGTGGCAAAAGACTCGCGTGCCTTAGGCTCCCATGAAAGGGGGGGTTCGTGAAAAGGTGGATCGCAATGAGCTTGTGTCCATACCCTGGATCAAGGGCGGGCACCGGCCTTCGGCCGGCACCCTTTCAGCTTCTTGAGGTAGCCAAATGCCTCGTCATCTAATTAGTGACGCGCATGAATGGATGAACGAGATTCCCACTGTCCCTACCTACTATCTAGCGAAACCACAGCCAAGGGAACGGGCTTGGCAGAATCAGCGGGGAAAGAAGACCCTGTTGAGGTTGACCCCGGGGTTGGTTTCACAAAATCCCCTGAAAAATTACAGGGTATTTGCTGCGGGCCATTTTCGGGTTTTCAGGGGATTTGCTGCACAATGCCCGGAGTGTCTCCAGACACCAAATCACCTGCAGAAGCATTCAGACAGCTGTTACTTTTAAGATATTCTGGCTTGAAGGTTGAATACTTCACAATTGTGTCATTTTGACTTCCAATCTGCCAAATATGTCATATCTCACACCTATTTAATTTTTTTTCAAAAAAAAAAAAAAAGCCCCTTTTCCAGGTTCACCAAATCACCTGTAGAAGCATTCAGATAGCTATTACTTTTAAGATATTCTGGCTTGAAGGTTGAATACTTTATAATTGTGTCATTTTGATTATCAACCTTCCAAATATGTCATATCTCACACCTATTTAATTTTTTTTCTATTTCCAAAAGCCCCTTTTCCAGGTTCACCAAATCACCTGGAGAAGCATTCAGATAGCTATTACTGTTAAGATATTCTGGCTTGAAGGTTGAATACTTTATAATTGTATCATTTTGATTTTTAACCTCCCCAAAATGTCATATCTCACACCTATTTAATTTTTTTTCTATTTCCAAAAGCCCCTTTTCCAGGTTCACCAAATCACCTGGAGAAGCATTCAGATAGCTATTACTGTTAAGATATTGTGGCTTGAAGGTTGACTACTTTATAATTGTATCATTTGGACTTCCAATCTCCCAAATATGTTATATCTCACACCTATTTAAGTTTTTTTATAAAGCCCCTTTTCCAGGTTCACCAAATCACCTGGAGAAGCATTCAGATAGCTATTACTGTTAAGATATTGTGGCTTGAAGGTTGAATACTTTATAATTGTATCATTTGGACTTCCAATCTCCCAAATATGTCATATCTCACACCTATTTAAGTTTTTTTATAAAGCCCCTTTTCCAGGTTCACCAAATCACCTGGAGAAGCATTCAGATAGCTATTACTGTTAAGATATTGTGGCTTGAAGGTTGAATACTTTATAATTGTATCATTTGGACTTCCAATCTCCCAAATATGTTATATCTCACACCTATTTAAGTTTTTTTATAAAGCCCCTTTTCCAGGTTCACCAAATCACCTGGAGAAGCATTCAGATAGCTATTACTGTTAAGATATTGTGGCTTGAAGGTTGAATACTTTATAATTGTATCATTTGGACTTCCAATCTCCCAAATATGTCATATCTCACACCTATTTAAGTTTTTTTATAAAGCCCCTTTTCCAGGTTCACCAAATCAACTGTAAAAGCACTTTTGGAATACCAGATGCACGAAACGGATTACCCTATGCACAAAACGGACTTCCTTAAATACCCGTTTTGCGAGGTCCATATCCCCGCGAATACACAACGCACAGCCGGGACACTTATATGTAACTGTAGTCCAAGTCCCCCTCTACAAATCTATCCGAGTGGATCCTGGATGCGACCTCCACAGCCGAGGCACGGTGTAGTCAAAGTAGGTCGCAGGGACCACATTACGCGCGCCATATCTACCCGGAAATAGAACGCACAGCGGGGATTCTTATACTGAATACACGGCCCCGACGTCCTCTAACCAACCATGTAAGCTGAATAATAAACGGATAACCACAGCCGAGGCAGCGCGTGTTTGAAAACAGCCGGCCGATCTTCATACTCTGACAAAATCACAGCGAACGACTTAAACGAAATACCCGTTTTGCGAGGTCCATATCCCCGCGAATACACAACGCACAGCCGGGACACTTATATGTAACTGTAGTCCAAGTCCCCCTCTACAAATCTATCCGAGTGGATCCTGGATGCGACCTCCACAGCCGAGGCACGGTGTAGTCAAAGTAGGTCGCAGGGACCACATTACGCGCGCCATATCTACCCGGAAATAGAACGCACAGCGGGGATTCTTATACTGAATACACGGCCCCGACGTCCTCTAACCAACCATGTAAGCTGAATAATAAACGGATAACCACAGCCGAGGCAGCGCGTCTTTGAAAAGCGCCGGGCGATCTTCATACTCTGTCAAAATCCCAGCGAAAGACGAGCGCCAAAACTCTGTTTCCTTAAACGAAATCGCCGGTTTGCGCGGTCCATATCTCTACCCTATACAGAAAACGGATTACCCTGTGCACGAAACCAGTTTTGGAATACCAGATGCACGAAACGGACTACCCTGTGCGTGGACACTTAGAAAAAAAAACAGGAAATATGTGTTTTGACTGGGGTAACGTGTACTTGATGTACTGGAGGTATTTTTACTCATTTTTCTTACTTTTCCTGCCTGATTTAAGTGCATACACTGCGGGTAGGTCCAGAGAGAATGAGAGTAGATGCAGTTCTATGTTAGATGTTCAGTCAAATGATTAGATACACTATTTGGCCTTTGTAAAGACTGATAGTTTATTTAGGGTTGCATTCCTGCATCAACAAAGTGTTTCACATCACAGAATCACGATATTTTTCTGTCATAATGCCACCATCTGTTGATGGCTGATGCTTGAGTGCCTTCTTCTCCTCTCCTCTGAACCCGTCCTCTCAGGCAGCCAACTTCTGCTTCTTTCAGGACAGTGTCTGTGTTTCAAAAGAGGCAGACAGATGGACAGGGACACAGTGTTTAGTTTTTTTAATCTCCCCATATGAATTCAATATTACCTTTTCATGTCACTTCAAACCATAAGAGATAGATAATGTAGTAGAGAACCTATTTGAGCCCTGACCCAGCTCAGAAAACTGAAGGTGACCATTTTGAATGACAGCACAATGTGATTCCTGGGGACTTCAGGGTATTATCTTACTGACTTGCAGACTAACCCCAAGTCTCACTCAAGTAGGGAATTTTGAGAGTCAGATTAGATACAGTATTTGGCCTGGATTAAAGCAGAGGCCTTGCTGCATGTCCTGTAGGTCAATATGAGGAGATTATGCCTGCAAGAGGAGAGTCTTTTTGGATCCTGCAATACCTTTTTTTGTCCAAAAGATGGCGACAGGGCTCAATGGTGGAGACAGGGGAATTTTGGCTGTCATACTGCACACAGAGATGCACTCAATGAAGTAGATAAATACTTGCTTCTTGAGTTTGCGAAATAGGAACATCTGTTGATGGCTGATGCTTGAGTTTCTTCTTCTCCTCTCCTCTGAACCCGTCCTCTCAGGCAGCCAACTTCTGCTTCTTTCAGGACAGTGTCTGTGTTTCAAAAGAGTCAGAGAGATGGACAGGGACACAGTGTTTAGTTTTTTTAATCTCCCCATATTAATTCAATATTACCTTTTCATGTCACTTCAAACCATAAGAGATAGACAATGTAGTAGAGAACCTATTTGAGCCCTGACCCAGCTCAGAAAACTGAAGGTGACCATTTTGAATGACAGCACAATGTGATTCCTGGGGACTTCAGGGTATTATCTTACTGACTTGCAGACTAACCCCAAGTCTCACTCAAGTAGGGAATTTTGAGAGTCAGATTAGATACAGTATTTGGCCTGGATTAAAGCAGAGGCCTTGCTGCATGTCCTGTAGGTCAATATGAGGAGATTATGCCTGCAAGAGGAGAGTCTTTTTGGATCCTGCAATACCTTTTTTTGTCCAAAAGATGGCGACAGGGCTCAATGGTGGAGACAGGGGAATTTTGGCTGTCATACTGCACACAGAGATGCACTCAATGAAGTAGACAAATACTTGCTTCTTGAGTTTGCGAAATAGGAACATCTGTTGATGGCTGATGCTTGAGTTTCTTCTTCTCCTCTCCTCTGAACCCGTCCTCTCAGGCAGCCAACTTCTGCTTCTTTCAGGACAGTGTCTGTGTTTCAAAAGAGTCAGAGAGATGGACAGGGACACAGTGTTTAGTTTTTTTAATCTCCCCATATTAATTCAATATTACCTTTTCATGTCACTTCAAACCATAAGAGATAGATAATGTAGTAGAGAACCTATTTGAGCCCTGACCCAGCTCAGAAAACTGAAGGTGACCATTTTGAATGACAGCACAATGTGATTCCTGGGGACTATCTTACTGACTTGCAGACTAACCCCAAGTCTCACTCCTGCAATACCTTTTTTTGTCCAAAAGATGGCGACAGGGCTCAATGGTGGAGACAGGGGAATTTTGGCTGTCATACTGCACACAGAGATGCACTCAATGAAGTAGACAAATACTTGCTTCTTGAGTTTGCGAAATAGGAACATCTGTTGATGGCTGATGCTTGAGTTTCTTCTTCTCCTCTCCTCTGAACCCGTCCTCTCAGGCAGCCAACTTCTGCTTCTTTCAGGACAGTGTCTGTGTTTCAAAAGAGTCAGAGAGATGGACAGGGACACAGTGTTTAGTTTTTTTAATCTCCCCATATTAATTCAATATTACCTTTTCATGTCACTTCAAACCATAAGAGATAGATAATGTAGTAGAGAACCTATTTGAGCCCTGACCCAGCTCAGAAAACTGAAGGTGACCATTTTAAATGACAGCACAATGTGATTCCTGGGGACTTCAGGGTATTATCTTACTGACTTGCAGACTAACCCCAAGTCTCACTCCTGCAATACCTTTTTTTGTCCAAAAGATGGCGACAGGGCTCAATGGTGGAGACAGGGGAATTTTGGCTGTCATACTGCACACAGATAGATGCACTCAATGAAGAAGATGAATACTTGCTTTTTGAGTTTGCGAAATAGGAACATCTGTTGATGGCTGATGCTTGAGTTTCTTCTTCTCCTCTCCTCTGAAACCGTCCTCTCAGGCAGCCAACTTCTGCTTCTTTCAGGACAGAGTCTGTGTTTCCAAAGAGGCAGTCAGATATCCCACATCAGCCAGTAAAAAAAAAAAAAAAGAATGAAGGGGGGAGGGGGGTTTAGAAGAAACATCCTGAGTCATACAGAGGGTCTAAAAGGGGCCTCATATGCCAGCGGGGGGAAAGGAGGACAGCATCGGGGCGGTGTCTCCACCATGGGACTTTTTAAAATGTATCTATTTAACATCAAGATATATATAAATTACTGATATGTAATATGAATTAACAATAAAGCACAATTAAAGGAGTTAAAAATAGTGTATAAAAGCATGCATAATAAAAAAAAAACACGCGTGAAGGAAAACAAAAAAAATGTATATAAGGAATTCCAGGCTGGAGGGTGGTGGAGGAAAGGAAGAGGGACTGGAGGCCCCATATCTAGAGCAATGGTGACCTTATTCGTCTAACCACTGCAGGTCCAGCCCCTCTCCTCTAAAGGACTTCCTTTTCACACCGTAGTCAAATTTCAGTTCGTCATCCACCTTAATTTCTGTCAGGGCCTTAAACAGGATTACTACTGTGTCATTCCCATCAACATGCAGCAGGCACTGAAGCGGCTTCAGATTTGGCCTTTTTGAAGAATGGTTTATCAGTCTTCCAACCGTCTCCAGCTCAGGGTGGCACTTGCAGGGATGGGTTTGGGCGTCAATGCAGAGATGCTTTTCCCGAAAAGTGAAGAAAAACATGTATGCCGCATTGTCAGTGACAGCCTCCATCTTCTTATTCCCTTTTTTTGCTGTGATAACTTCACCGTGGTAGTCACAGATGATGTCACCTCTTGAAAACTGCCTGGTTGCAACCACTCCTGCAATCAAGAAAACGTGACATTTTCAGTTATATCGAAATATGAACTGTATAAACATTACAGATTGGAAAACATTTCAATAATTTTTGTTATGGGTGTAGCTAAGGGTCAGCCCAAAATACTGAAATGCTCATTTCAGTGACTCCCCTTACAAGAAAAATGAATTTTGTTCTTACCGAGCCCTTTCTCTCCACCAAACTGTTTTATGGTCACACCCTTCCACATCTGTGAAGCCACGCTCTTGAGGACATGCTTATCACTCTCAACATTTTCTCTTGAGGCTGGCTTCCACATTTTCACAACGTCTTCGGCTGAGGGATGATTGGTCTGCCACCCTTCTTTGGCAATCAACCTCGACACACTCCCGGCTGACGGCTTGCGAATTAGGAAATGTGCTGATGGAAAGAATACAAATATATTCAGTCAAGTAACTAATTTGTCAAACAAAATCAATTGCTGGGTTTGAGTTCTATTTAGTGAGTCGTATTTATAGATTGGAGTACTTACACAGCAGATAATTTCCCCGCTTGATGTATTGCACACCTCGCCACCTATCGTAGTGGCTGCGGTTGCCACTAAACCCAGCATCCATCCTCTGCTTCTTCGAAGGTGGATGTCCATCATTGGTCACAGGAAATGCGGCTTTGAAGGCATCAAATGCAGGTTCTTGTGGTTGAGGACAAGTCTCTGCCGTCTGGCTGGCTGTCTGTGGGGAACATCTGTAAAATGAGGAAAATAAGGATTTAAGTAATTACAAATTTGGACAGCATGGTACTAACTCTCAGATGTTATTTTGATGCGTTAGGTCTATTTACGATGAAGAAACCTACCTGGACAGAGTGGCCAGCAGTACAGCTGTCCGCACAATATCCTGTGCAACTGGCATCCTGTAGTGTGACTTTGCCACTGCTGAGGAGTGAGCCATGTATTGGGCCACACCCTCCTTCTGGGCAGTAGAAAAAGCAGAATTGGCCTCCGTCTCAGCAGCTCTTCTGATCTCTTGGCTCGTCACATTCGGCACCTTGTATCTGCAGTAAGGAAAGATTTTTAGTTTTCCACTCCAAGGTTTCCCCAGAGCAAAACCCAAACACCTCCACCGCTCTGATGTAACACTCAACATGCACTCCTCACACCAAAAACATATTTCGGTCCACGGTCGACGCCAAAGTGCTCCGAACAGATGATCGCGACAAATTATAACTCCTGCAGTAAGGAAAGATGTGATTTAATTAGCTACATACTTCTCATGCAGACGTCCGACGTCATTCGTCACACTGTGGAGAGCTGTGCCGTTTCCCGATATGAAAAAACGGTCACAGGGATCGAGGGCACTGATGTAGGTCGGTCGTATATGCTCATAGTAGGCTTGAAACCACTGTGGGAACAAGAAACAGTTACTTGACAGCAAATGATTGTAGGCAATATACACTTTGTATCATACTAAATATCAGTGGTAAGCAAATTTTGCTGCTATAGAACTTACAGCCTCCTCCTCTTGTGTAAGAGCAAACATAGCAAGGCCCATTGTTGCCGTCTTGTGATTGCTCACACCAATCACAAGCATGTTATCCACCGCCTTCCTCTCAACCCACTCTCGCACCTGTAAAACAATGAAAATATATTAATATATGTCCATATTTCCATATATCCATTGCAGCATATCAAAGGGACATATCAAAGCTGTTAAAATACAGTATACTCACAGTCATTCCTTCCACCGCTCCTGGGCGCTGAAACTGGCGAAGCACCAACATTGCTTCCAGATAGTAGCGGAAGTATGTCTTGTGAGTTTCAGACACCTTGTCGGAGTACTTCCCTGAGACCTCGCTTGAGCCGTTTCCATTTTCGTTGACAAACTTCCCAAATGTATACAGGAAGTCTTTGGCAGCCACTCTCAGCACCTTCTGGGAGTCTCGAAGGCTGGGTGTTCCATCCACAAACCGCCGGTATCTACATAACAAAAACAGAAAAAGAGTCAGATGTTTAAATGCAACACACTCAAGATTGTGGGAGTAAGCATCAATTAATAACCGGACAATACAGAATGAACAGTAAAATCCAAAAATTACCTTGTATTGACAGAGTCCTTGCTGTGGGTCTTTGCGATTGCCTTTCTTAGCGTCTCGACCAACTCTTTGTAGGCCTGGCACTGATTCCGGAACTCCAAGTTGTTGGCACTGAGGTCCAACCTACTCTTCAGGTAGTCGAGAAATCGGAGGACATTTTTGATGTAGTTCAAAATTGTCGCTGCCGTCATATCTGTGGACTTCAAACCCTGGAAGAAGTCCCTGGTCTCTGTGCTTTTCGTCAGGAAGTCCAGAGTTGGCACATCCCCGGTCGGCTGCATGTAGCGCAGGAAACGCGCTACATTGTCAACCTTTGAAGAAGAATGATGAGAAATAAAGGTCAGCATTAACATCTTGATAAGAAACTAGACGTTGAAATCGATGTCCTGAGAATAGAAGTGTGTAGACATCTTACCTCTTGTTGGCAGTTGGTGACATTTAAGTCTACGGACAGGAACTTTTTAAAATCCTTGATCATCTCCGAGTCTCCTGAAAACTTATTGTACAGACCAGCCGCTTGCATTTTCACCCGCACGTTTGTGGTCACAGCTGGAAGGTCTCTGTAAAAATAAAAAGATATATATATATATATATATATATGAAAAAAAGGAAATCCGAAATCATACCTTGTAAAAAATAGCTTTCATTCAAGATGTGCCTTCAATTATATCCCTTTTATGCAAGACAATACACACTGAGACAGTGATACTATTCAACACTAACAGTTAGAGGCCTCAGTGGGAAGGGTGCTAAATATCCACTCCCATCAACTACTAGACGGGGGATGGTCCAAATTGGCATCTGAGAAGAGCCACACTTTCTGTGTCATTAGTTTACTAAAGTCATATTGTATTTCAAAGCTCATATTCAGGCCTTTGTAAAAATATCAAACAAGCTCTAAAGCAAGGAAATTCAGCTGAATTTTATATTTGGCCAACAAATGATCATTGTGAACTTTAAATGCAAAACGGTCACAGAAACTATGAAAAACTGTGTGATATAGTCTACTTACTTTTGCCATGTCGGATCACTTGGCCCTGCATCTGGATCTGAAGAAGAATCTGGCTCAGAGGGCAATTCTGCAGGCGTTGAGGAAGATGGAGCTGTGGCCTCGGAGGTAGAAGCGGCTGCAGTTGGTGAGGAAGGAGCGGCTGCAACACTCAATTCGTTCTCAGGCTCGTGTTGCTGGTTCTTCACCAAGAACCCCCGTTTAAGGAACTCCGTCAACATGGCTAAACGGGAGGGCTTGTGTGGCACCATCTCGCACATGACTTTGTAGTCCCATGTTCTGGAATCGCGGATCCACTTTCGGGCGGATCTCTTCATCTTTTTCAGCTCAGTGGCCCTTTCTGCTGGCGTGTTGTTTTTCATACACACTCTTCTGAGATGGACAGAGATGCAGTCTTGTGCCTTGCAGCACTTCAGGCAGTGCACCATGTTGTGAGCAAGAGATCTTCAAGATAATGACAAAGAGATATAAATTAACCACATTGAATAAATGGAATTCTTCAATAAAAATGCAGAAATATTTACTAAAGGGAACATCAATGACACAAACAAATCTTACCTCGTCTTAGATTGGTTAGGCATTCTGAAATTCAATCAGGTCTCTGAAAAAATGAGAAAGTTCCAAAATGCAGCAACAGCAAAACGGTGTAATGCAGTCAAGTCTCTGATAAAAAGGAGAGAAATCCAAAGATTCAGTAACAACAGCAAAACGGTGTAAGTCAGCAAACCGGTGTAATGCAGTCAAGTCTCTGATAAAAAGGAGAACAATCCAAAGATTCAGTAACAACAGCAAAACGGTGTAAGTCAGCAAAACACAGTGACCTGTAGTGGATTCTGCTACCAGTATATATGCCGAGTTTCAGTCAATCAGCCCTATTGTTATACTGTATGGTTGAATCGACCAATCCAGAGAGGGCCATTATGGAGGGCAGGTCTGAAGTGAAGTACTCCTGATTTTCTCTATATTTTACAAATAACCTTCTATTTCTGGCTAACATGATCTGCTTGAGTGAACTCATACTGCATGTTACAGCTCAGATTCAGGCCTTTTCAAACATACCAAACATGTCCTTGTTCACGTTTAAACAGCTGAATTTAACTTTAAAATGGACAGAAACTAAATGCCAGCCAACTCTACCTGTAGATCTGGCTTCAACATGACAATCTTAGTATCTCTGAGAATGCCTGCATATGAGCTGTAACATGCTATATGAGTTTACTCAATCAGATCATGTTAGCCAGAAATAGAAGGTTATTTGTAAAATGTAGAAATTACTGTTCGACCAGTTACAGGCCACAGCAGAAAGGTGTTAAATACCCCCTCCCCTCCTCCCATCACCTCCCAGGTCAGGAATGCTGTTAATTTGCATCTCTAGAAGAACAGAACTCTCTGTGTCATTAGTTAGCAACTGATGTCATGAAATCAATGTCTCTTATATTTATTTAGAATCACTTTTGATTTCCTAAAGTCATATTGTATTTTAAAGTGCATATTCAGGCCTTTGTAAAAATATCAAACAAGCTCTAAAGCAAAGCAATTCAGCCAAATTTTATATTTGACCAACAAAGGATCAATGCCAGCCAACTCTACCTGTAGATCTGGCTTCAACGTGAACATCTTAGTATCTCTGAGAAGGCCTGCATATGAGCTGTAACATGCAGTATGAGTTTACTCAAACCGTCCTCTCAGGCAGGCAACTTCTGCTTCTTTCAGGACAGTGTCTGTGTTTCAAAAGAGTCAGAGAGATGGACAGGGACACAGTGTTTAGTTTTTTTAATCTCCCCATATGAATTCAATATTACCTTTTCATGTCACTTCAAACCATAAGAGATAGATAATGTAGTAGAGAACCTATTTGAGCCCTGACCCAGCTCAGAAAACTGAAGGTGACCATTTTGAATGACAGCACAAGGTGATTTTTGGGGACTTCAGGGTATTATCTTACTGACTTGCAGACTAACCCCAAGTCTCACTCAAGTAGGGAATTTTGAGAGTCAGATTAGATACAGTATTTGGCCTGGATTAAAGCAGAGGCCTTGCTGCATGTCCTGTAGGTCAATATGAGGAGATTATGCCTGCTAGAGGTGAGTCTTTTTGGATCCTGCAATACCTTTTTTTGTCCAAAAGATGGAGACAGGGCTCAATGGTGGAGACAGGGGAATTTTGGCTGTCATACTGCACACAGGGAGATACACTCAATGAAGTAGATAAATACTTGCTTCTTGAGTTTGCGAAACAGGAACATCTGTTGATGGCTGATGCTTGAGTTTCTTCTTCTCCTCTCCTCTGAACCCGTCCTCTCAGGCAGCCAACTTCTACTTCTTTCAGGACAGTGTCTGTGTTTCAAAAGAGTCAGAGAGATGGACAGGGACACAGTGTTTAGTTTTTTTAATCTCCCCATATGAATTCAATATTACCTTTTCATGTCACTTCAAACCATAAGAGATAGATAATGTAGTAGAGAACCTATTTGAGCCCTGACCCAGCTCAGAAAACTGAAGGTGACCATTTTGAATGACAGCACAAGGTGATTTTTGGGGACTTCAGGGTATTATCTGACTGACTTGCAGACTAACCCCAAGTCTCACTCAAGTAGGGAATTTTGAGAGTCAGATTAGATGCAGAAAGGTGTTAAATACCCCCTCCCCCCCTCCCCTCCTCCCATCACCTCCCAGGTCAGGAGTGCTGTTAATTTGCATCTCTAGAAGCAGAACTCTCTGTGTCATTAGTTAGCAACTGATGTCATGAAATCAATGTCTCTTATATTTATTTAGAATCACTTTTGATTTCCTAAAGTCATATTGTATTTGAAAGTGCTTATTCAGGCCTTTGTAAAAATATCAAACAAGCTCTAAAGCAAAGCAATTCAGCCAAATTTTATATTTGACCAACAAAGGATCAATGCCAGCCAACTCTACCTGTAGATCTGGCTTCAACGTGAACATCTTAGTATCTCTGAGAAGGCCTGCATATGAGCTGTAACATGCAGTATGAGTTTACTCAAACCGTCCTCTCAGGCAGGCAACTTCTGCTTCTTTCAGGACAGTGTCTGTGTTTCAAAAGAGTCAGAGAGATGGACAGGGACACAGTGTTTAGTTTTTTTAATCTCCCCATATGAATTCAATATTACCTTTTCATGTCACTTCAAACCATAAGAGATAGATAATGTAGTAGAGAACCTATTTGAGCCCTGACCCAGCTCAGAAAACTGAAGGTGACCATTTTGAATGACAGCACAAGGTGATTTTTGGGGACTTCAGGGTATTATCTGACTGACTTGCAGATTAACCCCAAGTCTCACTCAAGTAGGGAATTTTGAGAGTCAGATTAGATACAGTATTTGGCCTGAGTAAAGAGTGATAGTTTATTTAGGGTTGCATTCCTGCATCAACACAAAGTATTTCACATCAAAGAATCAAGATATTTTTCTAAAGTCATACTGCACACAGAGAGATGCACTCAATGAAATAGATAAATACTTGCTGGCGACCTGGCTGCTGGCACTTTCGGGCGGAGGACTTCAGTGTCCCTTTCTGCTGGCGTGTTGTTCTTCATACACACCCTTGTGAGATGGACAGAGATGCAAGTCCTGTGTGCCTTGTTGCACTTCAGGCAGTGCACCATGTTGTCTGTGTTTCAAAATAGGCAGAGAGATGGACAGGGACACAGTGTTTAGTTTTTTTAATCTCCCCATATGAATTCAATATTACCTTTTCATGTCACTTCAAACCATAAGAGATAGATAATGTAGTAGAGAACCTATTTGAGCCCTGACCCAGCTCAGAAAACTGAAGGTGACCATTTTGAATGACAGCACAAGGTGATTTTTGGGGACTTAAGGGTATTATCTTACTGACTTGCAGACTAACCCCAAGTCTCACTCAAGTAGGGAATTTTGAGAGTCAGATTAGATACAGTATTTGGCCTGGATTAAAGCAGAGGCCTTGCTGCATGTCCTGTAGGTCAATATGAGGAGATTATGCCTGCTAGAGGTGAGTCTTTTTGGATCCTGCAATACCTTTTTTTGTCCAAAAGATGGAGACAGGGCTCAATGGTGGAGACAGGGGAATTTTGGCTGTCATACTGCACACAGGGAGATACACTCAATGAAGTAGATAAATACTTGCTTCTTGAGTTTGCGAAACAGGAACATCTGTTGATGGCTGATGCTTGAGTTTCTTCTTCTCCTCTCCTCTGAAATCGTCCTCTCAGGCAGCCAACTTCTACTTCTTTCAGGACAGTGTCTGTGTTTCAAAAGAGTCAGAGAGATGGACAGGGACACAGTGTTTAGTTTTTTTAATCTCCCCATATGAATTCAATATTACCTTTTCATGTCACTTCAAACCATAAGAGATAGATAATGTAGTAGAGAACCTATTTGAGCCCTGACCCAGCTCAGAAAACTGAAGGTGACCATTTTGAATGACAGCACAAGGTGATTTTTGGGGACTTCAGGGTATTATCTGACTGACTTGCAGATTAACCCCAAGTCTCACTCAAGTAGGGAATTTTGAGAGTCAGATTAGATACAGTATTTGGCCTGAGTAAAGAGTGATAGTTTATTTAGGGTTGCATTCCTGCATCAACACAAAGTATTTCACATCAAAGAATCAAGATATTTTTCTAAAGTCATACTGCACACAGAGAGATGCACTCAATGAAATAGATAAATACTTGCTGGCGACCTGGCTGCTGGCACTTTCAGGCGGAGGACTTCAGTGTCCCTTTCTGCTGGCGTGTTGTTCTTCATACACACCCTTGTGAGATGGACAGAGATGCAAGTCCTGTGTGCCTTGTTGCACTTCAGGCAGTGCACCATGTTGTCTGTGTTTCAAAAGAGTCAGAGAGATGGACAGGGACACAGTGTTTAGTTTTTTTAATCTCCCCATATGAATTCAATATTACCTTTTCATGTCACTTCAAACCATAAGAGATAGATAATGTAGTAGAGAACCTATTTGAGCCCTGACCCAGCTCAGAAAACTGAAGGTGACCATTTTGAATGACAGCACAAGGTGATTTTTGGGGACTTCAGGGTATTATCTTACTGACTTGCAGACTAACCCCAAGTCTCACTCAAGTAGGGAATTTTGAGAGTCAGATTAGATACAGTATTTGGCCTGGATTAAAGCAGAGGCCTTGCTGCATGTCCTGTAGGTCAATATGAGGAGATTATGCCTGCTAGAGGTGAGTCTTTTTGGATCCTGCAATACCTTTTTTTGTCCAAAAGATGGAGACAGGGCTCAATGGTGGAGACAGGGGAATTTTGGCTGTCATACTGCACACAGGGAGATACACTCAATGAAGTAGATAAATACTTGCTTCTTGAGTTTGCGAAACAGGAACATCTGTTGATGGCTGATGCTTGAGTTTCTTCTTCTCCTCTCCTCTGAACCCGTCCTCTCAGGCAGCCAACTTCTACTTCTTTCAGGACAGTGTCTGTGTTTCAAAAGAGTCAGAGAGATGGACAGGGACACAGTGTTTAGTTTTTTTAATCTCCCCATATGAATTCAATATTACCTTTTCATGTCACTTCAAACCATAAGAGATAGATAATGTAGTAGAGAACCTATTTGAGCCCTGACCCAGCTCACAAAACTGAAGGTGACCATTTTGAATGACAGCACAAGGTGATTTTTGGGGACTTCAGGGTATTATCTGACTGACTTGCAGACTAACCCCAAGTCTCACTCAAGTAGGGAATTTTGAGAGTCAGATTAGATGCAGAAAGGTGTTAAATACCCCCTCCCCCCCTCCCCTCCTCCCATCACCTCCCAGGTCAGGAGTGCTGTTAATTTGCATCTCTAGAAGCAGAACTCTCTGTGTCATTAGTTAGCAACTGATGTCATGAAATCAATGTCTCTTATATTTATTTAGAATCACTTTTGATTTCCTAAAGTCATATTGTATTTGAAAGTGCTTATTCAGGCCTTTGTAAAAATATCAAACAAGCTCTAAAGCAAAGCAATTCAGCCAAATTTTATATTTGACCAACAAAGGATCAATGCCAGCCAACTCTACCTGTAGATCTGGCTTCAACGTGAACATCTTAGTATCTCTGAGAAGGCCTGCATATGAGCTGTAACATGCAGTATGAGTTTACTCAAACCGTCCTCTCAGGCAGGCAACTTCTGCGTCTTTCAGGACAGTGTCTGTGTTTCAAAAGAGTCAGAGAGATGGACAGGGACACAGTGTTTAGTTTTTTTAATCTCCCCATATGAATTCAATATTACCTTTTCATGTCACTTCAAACCATAAGAGATAGATAATGTAGTAGAGAACCTATTTGAGCCCTGACCCAGCTCAGAAAACTGAAGGTGACCATTTTGAATGACAGCACAAGGTGATTTTTGGGGACTTCAGGGTATTATCTGACTGACTTGCAGATTAACTCCAAGTCTCACTCAAGTAGGGAATTTTGAGAGTCAGATTAGATACAGTATTTGGCCTGAGTAAAGAGTGATAGTTTATTTAGGGTTGCATTCCTGCATCAACACAAAGTATTTCACATCAAAGAATCAAGATATTTTTCTAAAGTCATACTGCACACAGAGAGATGCACTCAATGAAATAGATAAATACTTGCTGGCGACCTGGCTGCTGGCACTTTCGGGCAGAGGACTTCAGTGTCCCTTTCTGCTGGCGTGTTGTTCTTCATACACACCCTTGTGAGATGGACAGAGATGCAAGTCCTGTGTGCCTTGTTGCACTTCAGGCAGTGCACCATGTTGTCTGTGTTTCAAAATAGGCAGAGAGATGGACAGGGACACAGTGTTTAGTTTTTTTAATCTCCCCATATGAATTCAATATTACCTTTTCATGTCACTTCAAACCATAAGAGATAGATAATGTAGTAGAGAACCTATTTGAGCCCTGACCCAGCTCAGAAAACTGAAGGTGACCATTTTGAATGACAGCACAAGGTGATTTTTGGGGACTTCAGGGTATTATCTGACTGACTTGCAGATTAACCCCAAGTCTCACTCAAGTAGGGAATTTTGAGAGTCAGATTAGATACAGTATTTGGCCTGAGTAAAGAGTGATAGTTTATTTAGGGTTGCATTCCTGCATCAACACAAAGTATTTCACATCAAAGAATCAAGATATTTTTCTAAAGTCATACTGCACACAGAGAGATGCACTCAATGAAATAGATAAATACTTGCTGGCGACCTGGCTGCTGGCACTTTTGGGCGGAGGACTTCAGTGTCCCTTTCTGCTGGCGTGTTGTTCTTCATACACACCCTTGTGAGATGGACAGAGATGCAAGTCCTGTGTGCCTTGTTGCACTTCAGGCAGTGCACCATGTTGTCTGTGTTTCAAAATAGGCAGAGAGATGGACAG
>NW_027466601.1:3217500-3230000 GCF_050575085.1 Anarhichas minor
GTCAAAACCTGGCTGCTGGTGAACAGACTTTTAGTGTGGACAATACTACTGGCCATTGGGAGGCAATTCTGAATTCGAATCTGTTGCCTATATTAAGTCAGCATTGTCCTCGGCTAGCCTCATCCGTTTTCCTAAAGTCATACTGCATTTTAAAGCTGAGATTCACACCTTCTAAAAGAGTCTAAGAGGGTTGCTGTACCACTTTGTGTCGGCTTTTAGCATTCGATTGAGTTACTGCAACAATTCCCTGCTCCCAGTCCAAAAATCATTGCTGGGTCAAATGTCGGTCCAATCAGCCGTCTCTAATAAGCCTAATTTATATGATAGCCTCATCCGTTTTCCTAAAGTCATACTGCATTGTAAAGCTGAGATTCACACCTTCTAAAAGAGTCAAAGAGGGTTGCTGTACCACTTTCCCTCGGCTTTTAGCATTCGATTGAGTTACTGTAACATTTCCCTTCTCCCAGTCCAAAAATTGTCATGAAGTGACCGTCCAATGCAGCTGGCTGGATTTTGGTCAGACGTGTTTCAAGTTAAACATCAAGCACATCAAATTAAAGCTTGGATTCCTGTCTTTGCAACAGTTATAGTCTTTCTATCCAGTCAAAACCTGGCTGCTGGTGAACAGACTTTTAGTGTGGACAATACTACTGGCCATTTGGAGGCAATTCTGAATTCGAATCTGTTGCCTATATTAAGTCAGCTTTGTCCTCGGCTAGCCTCATCCGTTTTCCTAAAGTCATACTGCATTGTAAAGCTGAGATTCACACCTTCTAAAAGAGTCCAAGAGGGTTGCTGTACCACTTTCCCTCGGCTTTTAGCATTCGATTGAGTTACTGTAACATTTCCCTTCTCCCAGTCCAAAAATTGTCATGAAGTGACCGTCCAATGCAGCTGGCTGGATTTTGGTCAGACGTGTTTCAAGTTAAACATCAAGCACATCAAATTAAAGCTTGGATTCCTGTCTTTGCAACAGTTATAGTCTTTCTATCCAGTCAAAACCTGGCTGCTGGTGAACAGACTTTTAGTGTGGACAATACTACTGGCCATTGGGAGGCAATTCTGAATTCGAATCTGTTGCCTATATTAAGTCAGCATTGTCCTCGGCTAGCCTCATCCGTTTTCCTAAAGTCATACTGCATTTTAAAGCTGAGATTCACACCTTCTAAAAGAGTCTAAGAGGGTTGCTGTACCACTTTGTGTCGGCTTTTAGCATTCGATTGAGTTACTGCAACAATTCCCTGCTCCCAGTCCAAAAATCATTGCTGGGTCAAATGTCGGTCCAATCAGCCGTCTCTAATAAGCCTAATTTATATGATAGCCTCATCCGTTTTCCTAAAGTCATACTGCATTGTAAAGCTGAGATTCACACCTTCTAAAAGAGTCAAAGAGGGTTGCTGTACCACTTTCCCTCGGCTTTTAGCATTCGATTGAGTTACTGTAACATTTCCCTTCTCCCAGTCCAAAAATTGTCATGAAGTGACCGTCCAATGCAGCTGGCTGGATTTTGGTCAGACGTGTTTCAAGTTAAACATCAAGCACATCAAATTAAAGCTTGGATTCCTGTCTTTGCAACAGTTATAGTCTTTCTATCCAGTCAAAACCTGGCTGCTGGTGAACAGACTTTTAGTGTGGACAATACTACTGGCCATTTGGAGGCAATTCTGAATTCGAATCTGTTGCCTATATTAAGTCAGCTTTGTCCTCGGCTAGCCTCATCCGTTTTCCTAAAGTCATACTGCATTGTAAAGCTGAGATTCACACCTTCTAAAAGAGTCCAAGAGGGTTGCTGTACCACTTTCCCTCGGCTTTTAGCATTCGATTGAGTTACTGTAACATTTCCCTTCTCCCAGTCCAAAAATTGTCATGAAGTGACCGTCCAATGCAGCTGGCTGGATTTTGGTCAGACGTGTTTCAAGTTAAACATCAAGCACATCAAATTAAAGCTTGGATTCCTGTCTTTGCAACAGTTATAGTCTTTCTATCCAGTCAAAACCTGGCTGCTGGTGAACAGACTTTTAGTGTGGACAATACTACTGGCCATTGGGAGGCAATTCTGAATTCGAATCTGTTGCCTATATTAAGTCAGCATTGTCCTCGGCTAGCCTCATCCGTTTTCCTAAAGTCATACTGCATTTTAAAGCTGAGATTCACACCTTCTAAAAGAGTCTAAGAGGGTTGCTGTACCACTTTGTGTCGGCTTTTAGCATTCGATTGAGTTACTGCAACAATTCCCTGCTCCCAGTCCAAAAATCATTGCTGGGTCAAATGTCGGTCCAATCAGCCGTCTCTAATAAGCCTAATTTATATGATAGCCTCATCCGTTTTCCTAAAGTCATACTGCATTGTAAAGCTGAGATTCACACCTTCTAAAAGAGTCCAAGAGGGTTGCTGTACCACTTTCCCTCGGCTTTTAGCATTCGATTGAGTTACTGTAACATTTCCCTTCTCCCAGTCCAAAAATTGTCATGAAGTGACCGTCCAATGCAGCTGGCTGTATTTTGGTCAGACGTGTTTCAAGTTAAACATCAAGCACATCAAATTAAAGCTTGGATTCCTGTCTTTGCAACAGTTATAGTCTTTCTATCCAGTCAAAACCTGGCTGCTGGTGAACAGACTTTTAGTGTGGACAATACTACTGGCCATTTGGAGGCAATTCTGAATTCGAATCTGTTGCCTATATTAAGTCAGCATTGTCCTCGGCTAGCCTCATCCGTTTTCCTAAAGTCATACTGCATTTTAAAGCTGAGATTCACACCTTCTAAAAGAGTCCAAGAGGGTTGCTGTACCACTTTGTGTCGGCTTTTAGCATTCGATTGAGTTACTGCAACATTTCCCTGCTCCCAGTCCAAAAATCATTGCTGGGTCAAATGTCGGTCCAATCAGCCGTCTCTAATAAGACTTAATTTACGTGATAGCCTCATCCGTTTTCCTAAAGTCATACTGCATTTTAAAGCTGAGATTCACACCTTCTAAAAGAGTCTAAGAGGGTTGCTGTACCACTTTCCGTCGGCTTTTAGCATTCGATTGAGTTACTGTAAAATTTCCCTTCTCCCAGTCCAAAAATTGTCATGAAGTGACCGTCCAATGCAGCTGGCTGGATTTTGGTCAGACGTGTTTCAAGTTAAACATCAAGCACATCAAATTAAAGCTTGGATTCCTGTCTTTGCAACAGTTATAGTCTTTCTATCCAGTCAAAACCTGGCTGCTGGTGAACAGACTTTTAGTGTGGACAATACTACTGGCCATTGGGAGGCAATTCTGAATTCGAATCTGTTGCCTATATTAAGTCAGCATTGTCCTCGGCTAGCCTCATCCGTTTTCCTAAAGTCATACTGCATTTTAAAGCTGAGATTCACACCTTCTAAAAGAGTCTAAGAGGGTTGCTGTACCACTTTGTGTCGGCTTTTAGCATTCGATTGAGTTACTGCAACAATTCCCTGCTCCCAGTCCAAAAATCATTGCTGGGTCAAATGTCGGTCCAATCAGCCGTCTCTAATAAGCCTAATTTATATGATAGCCTCATCCGTTTTCCTAAAGTCATACTGCATTGTAAAGCTGAGATTCACACCTTCTAAAAGTGTCAAAGAGGGTTGCTGTACCACTTTCCCTCGGCTTTTAGCATTCGATTGAGTTACTGTAACATTTCCCTTCTCCCAGTCCAAAAATTGTCATGAAGTGACCGTCCAATGCAGCTGGCTGGATTTTGGTCAGACGTGTTTCAAGTTAAACATCAAGCACATCAAATTAAAGCTTGGATTCCTGTCTTTGCAACAGTTATAGTCTTTCTATCCAGTCAAAACCTGGCTGCTGGTGAACAGACTTTTAGTGTGGACAATACTACTGGCCATTTGGAGGCAATTCTGAATTCGAATCTGTTGCCTATATTAAGTCAGCTTTGTCCTCGGCTAGCCTCATCCGTTTTCCTAAAGTCATACTGCATTGTAAAGCTGAGATTCACACCTTCTAAAAGAGTCCAAGAGGGTTGCTGTACCACTTTCCCTCGGCTTTTAGCATTCGATTGAGTTACTGTAACATTTCCCTTCTCCCAGTCCAAAAATTGTCATGAAGTGACCGTCCAATGCAGCTGGCTGGATTTTGGTCAGACGTGTTTCAAGTTAAACATCAAGCACATCAAATTAAAGCTTGGATTCCTGTCTTTGCAACAGTTATAGTCTTTCTATCCAGTCAAAACCTGGCTGCTGGTGAACAGACTTTTAGTGTGGACAATACTACTGGCCATTGGGAGGCAATTCTGAATTCGAATCTGTTGCCTATATTAAGTCAGCATTGTCCTCGGCTAGCCTCATCCGTTTTCCTAAAATCATACTGCATTTTAAAGCTGAGATTCACACCTTCTAAAAGAGTCTAAGAGGGTTGCTGTACCACTTTGTGTCGGCTTTTAGCATTCGATTGAGTTACTGCAACAATTCCCTGCTCCCAGTCCAAAAATCATTGCTGGGTCAAATGTCGGTCCAATCAGCCGTCTCTAATAAGCCTAATTTATATGATAGCCTCATCCGTTTTCCTAAAGTCATACTGCATTGTAAAGCTGAGATTCACACCTTCTAAAAGAGTCCAAGAGGGTTGCTGTACCACTTTCCCTCGGCTTTTAGCATTCGATTGAGTTACTGTAACATTTCCCTTCTCCCAGTCCAAAAATTGTCATGAAGTGACCGTCCAATGCAGCTGGCTGGATTTTGGTCAGACGTGTTTCAAGTTAAACATCAAGCACATCAAATTAAAGCTTGGATTCCTGTCTTTGCAACAGTTATAGTCTTTCTATCCAGTCAAAACCTGGCTGCTGGTGAACAGACTTTTAGTGTGGACAATACTACTGGCCATTTGGAGGCAATTCTGAATTCGAATCTGTTGCCTATATTAAGTCAGCTTTGTCCTCGGCTAGCCTCATCCGTTTTCCTAAAGTCATACTGCATTGTAAAGCTGAGATTCACACCTTCTAAAAGAGTCCAAGAGGGTTGCTGTACCACTTTCCCTCGGCTTTTAGCATTCGATTGAGTTACTGTAACATTTCCCTTCTCCCAGTCCAAAAATTGTCATGAAGTGACCGTCCAATGCAGCTGGCTGGATTTTGGTCAGACGTGTTTCAAGTTAAACATCAAGCACATCAAATTAAAGCTTGGATTCCTGTCTTTGCAACAGTTATAGTCTTTCTATCCAGTCAAAACCTGGCTGCTGGTGAACAGACTTTTAGTGTGGACAATACTACTGGCCATTGGGAGGCAATTCTGAATTCGAATCTGTTGCCTATATTAAGTCAGCATTGTCCTCGGCTAGCCTCATCCGTTTTCCTAAAGTCATACTGCATTTTAAAGCTGAGATTCACACCTTCTAAAAGAGTCTAAGAGGGTTGCTGTACCACTTTGTGTCGGCTTTTAGCATTCGATTGAGTTACTGCAACAATTCCCTGCTCCCAGTCCAAAAATCATTGCTGGGTCAAATGTCGGTCCAATCAGCCGTCTCTAATAAGCCTAATTTATATGATAGCCTCATCCGTTTTCCTAAAGTCATACTGCATTGTAAAGCTGAGATTCACACCTTCTAAAAGAGTCAAAGAGGGTTGCTGTACCACTTTCCCTCGGCTTTTAGCATTCGATTGAGTTACTGTAACATTTCCCTTCTCCCAGTCCAAAAATTGTCATGAAGTGACCGTCCAATGCAGCTGGCTGGATTTTGGTCAGACGTGTTTCAAGTTAAACATCAAGCACATCAAATTAAAGCTTGGATTCCTGTCTTTGCAACAGTTATAGTCTTTCTATCCAGTCAAAACCTGGCTGCTGGTGAACAGACTTTTAGTGTGGACAATACTACTGGCCATTGGGAGGCAATTCTGAATTCGAATCTGTTGCCTATATTAAGTCAGCATTGTCCTCGGCTAGCCTCATCCGTTTTCCTAAAGTCATACTGCATTTTAAAGCTGAGATTCACACCTTCTAAAAGAGTCTAAGAGGGTTGCTGTACCACTTTGTGTCGGCTTTTAGCATTCGATTGAGTTACTGCAACAATTCCCTGCTCCCAGTCCAAAAATCATTGCTGGGTCAAATGTCGGTCCAATCAGCCGTCTCTAATAAGCCTAATTTATATGATAGCCTCATCCGTTTTCCTAAAGTCATACTGCATTGTAAAGCTGAGATTCACACCTTCTAAAAGAGTCCAAGAGGGTTGCTGTACCACTTTCCCTCGGCTTTTAGCATTCGATTGAGTTACTGTAACATTTCCCTTCTCCCAGTCCAAAAATTGTCATGAAGTGACCGTCCAATGCAGCTGGCTGGATTTTGGTCAGACGTGTTTCAAGTTAAACATCAAGCACATCAAATTAAAGCTTGGATTCCTGTCTTTGCAACAGTTATAGTCTTTCTATCCAGTCAAAACCTGGCTGCTGGTGAACAGACTTTTAGTGTGGACAATACTACTGGCCATTGGGAGGCAATTCTGAATTCGAATCTGTTGCCTATATTAAGTCAGCATTGTCCTCGGCTAGCCTCATCCGTTTTCCTAAAGTCATACTGCATTTTAAAGCTGAGATGCACACCTTCTAAAAGAGTCCAAGAGGGTTGCTGTACCACTTTCCCTCGGCTTTTAGCATTCGATTGAGTTACTGTAACATTTCCCTTCTCCCAGTCCAAAAATTGTCATGAAGTGACCGTCCAATGCAGCTGGCTGGATTTTGGTCAGACGTGTTTCAAGTTAAACATCAAGCACATCAAATTAAAGCTTGGATTCCTGTCTTTGCAACAGTTATAGTCTTTCTATCCAGTCAAAACCTGGCTGCTGGTGAACAGACTTTTAGTGTGGACAATACTACTGGCCATTGGGAGGCAATTCTGAATTCGAATCTGTTGCCTATATTAAGTCAGCATTGTCCTCGGCTAGCCTCATCCGTTTTCCTAAAGTCATACTGCATTTTAAAGCTGAGATTCACACCTTCTAAAAGAGTCTAAGAGGGTTGCTGTACCACTTTGTGTCGGCTTTTAGCATTCGATTGAGTTACTGCAACAATTCCCTGCTCCCAGTCCAAAAATCATTGCTGGGTCAAATGTCGGTCCAATCAGCCGTCTCTAATAAGCCTAATTTATATGATAGCCTCATCCGTTTTCCTAAAGTCATACTGCATTGTAAAGCTGAGATTCACACCTTCTAAAAGAGTCCAAGAGGGTTGCTGTACCACTTTCCCTCGGCTTTTAGCATTCGATTGAGTTACTGTAACATTTCCCTTCTCCCAGTCCAAAAATTGTCATGAAGTGACCGTCCAATGCAGCTGGCTGGATTTTGGTCAGACGTGTTTCAAGTTAAACATCAAGCACATCAAATTAAAGCTTGGATTCCTGTCTTTGCAACAGTTATAGTCTTTCTATCCAGTCAAAACCTGGCTGCTGGTGAACAGACTTTTAGTGTGGACAATACTACTGGCCATTGGGAGGCAATTCTGAATTCGAATCTGTTGCCTATATTAAGTCAGCATTGTCCTCGGCTAGCCTCATCCGTTTTCCTAAAGTCATACTGCATTTTAAAGCTGAGATGCACACCTTCTAAAAGAGTCCAAGAGGGTTGCTGTACCACTTTCCCTCGGCTTTTAGCATTCGATTGAGTTACTGTAACATTTCCCTTCTCCCAGTCCAAAAATTGTCATGAAGTGACCGTCCAATGCAGCTGGCTGGATTTTGGTCAGACGTGTTTCAAGTTAAACATCAAGCACATCAAATTAAAGCTTGGATTCCTGTCTTTGCAACAGTTATAGTCTTTCTATCCAGTCAAAACCTGGCTGCTGGTGAACAGACTTTTAGTGTGGACAATACTACTGGCCATTGGGAGGCAATTCTGAATTCGAATCTGTTGCCTATATTAAGTCAGCATTGTCCTCGGCTAGCCTCATCCGTTTTCCTAAAGTCATACTGCATTTTAAAGCTGAGATTCACACCTTCTAAAAGAGTCTAAGAGGGTTGCTGTACCACTTTGTGTCGGCTTTTAGCATTCGATTGAGTTACTGCAACAATTCCCTGCTCCCAGTCCAAAAATCATTGCTGGGTCAAATGTCGGTCCAATCAGCCGTCTCTAATAAGCCTAATTTATATGATAGCCTCATCCGTTTTCCTAAAGTCATACTGCATTGTAAAGCTGAGATTCACACCTTCTAAAAGAGTCCAAGAGGGTTGCTGTACCACTTTCCCTCGGCTTTTAGCATTCGATTGAGTTACTGTAACATTTCCCTTCTCCCAGTCCAAAAATTGTCATGAAGTGACCGTCCAATGCAGCTGGCTGGATTTTGGTCAGACGTGTTTCAAGTTAAACATCAAGCACATCAAATTAAAGCTTGGATTCCTGTCTTTGCAACAGTTATAGTCTTTCTATCCAGTCAAAACCTGGCTGCTGGTGAACAGACTTTTAGTGTGGACAATACTACTGGCCATTGGGAGGCAATTCTGAATTCGAATCTGTTGCCTATATTAAGTCAGCATTGTCCTCGGCTAGCCTCATCCGTTTTCCTAAAGTCATACTGCATTTTAAAGCTGAGATTCACACCTTCTAAAAGAGTCTAAGAGGGTTGCTGTACCACTTTGTGTCGGCTTTTAGCATTCGATTGAGTTACTGCAACAATTCCCTGCTCCCAGTCCAAAAATCATTGCTGGGTCAAATGTCGGTCCAATCAGCCGTCTCTAATAAGCCTAATTTATATGATAGCCTCATCCGTTTTCCTAAAGTCATACTGCATTGTAAAGCTGAGATTCACACCTTCTAAAAGAGTCCAAGAGGGTTGCTGTACCACTTTCCCTCGGCTTTTAGCATTCGATTGAGTTACTGTAACATTTCCCTTCTCCCAGTCCAAAAATTGTCATGAAGTGACCGTCCAATGCAGCTGGCTGGATTTTGGTCAGACGTGTTTCAAGTTAAACATCAAGCACATCAAATTAAAGCTTGGATTCCTGTCTTTGCAACAGTTATAGTCTTTCTATCCAGTCAAAACCTGGCTGCTGGTGAACAGACTTTTAGTGTGGACAATACTACTGGCCATTGGGAGGCAATTCTGAATTCGAATCTGTTGCCTATATTAAGTCAGCATTGTCCTCGGCTAGCCTCATCCGTTTTCCTAAAGTCATACTGCATTTTAAAGCTGAGATGCACACCTTCTAAAAGAGTCCAAGAGGGTTGCTGTACCACTTTCCCTCGGCTTTTAGCATTCGATTGAGTTACTGTAACATTTCCCTTCTCCCAGTCCAAAAATTGTCATGAAGTGACCGTCCAATGCAGCTGGCTGGATTTTGGTCAGACGTGTTTCAAGTTAAACATCAAGCACATCAAATTAAAGCTTGGATTCCTGTCTTTGCAACAGTTATAGTCTTTCTATCCAGTCAAAACCTGGCTGCTGGTGAACAGACTTTTAGTGTGGACAATACTACTGGCCATTGGGAGGCAATTCTGAATTCGAATCTGTTGCCTATATTAAGTCAGCATTGTCCTCGGCTAGCCTCATCCGTTTTCCTAAAGTCATACTGCATTTTAAAGCTGAGATTCACACCTTCTAAAAGAGTCTAAGAGGGTTGCTGTACCACTTTGTGTCGGCTTTTAGCATTCGATTGAGTTACTGCAACAATTCCCTGCTCCCAGTCCAAAAATCATTGCTGGGTCAAATGTCGGTCCAATCAGCCGTCTCTAATAAGCCTAATTTATATGATAGCCTCATCCGTTTTCCTAAAGTCATACTGCATTGTAAAGCTGAGATTCACACCTTCTAAAAGAGTCCAAGAGGGTTGCTGTACCACTTTCCCTCGGCTTTTAGCATTCGATTGAGTTACTGTAACATTTCCCTTCTCCCAGTCCAAAAATTGTCATGAAGTGACCGTCCAATGCAGCTGGCTGGATTTTGGTCAGACGTGTTTCAAGTTAAACATCAAGCACATCAAATTAAAGCTTGGATTCCTGTCTTTGCAACAGTTATAGTCTTTCTATCCAGTCAAAACCTGGCTGCTGGTGAACAGACTTTTAGTGTGGACAATACTACTGGCCATTGGGAGGCAATTCTGAATTCGAATCTGTTGCCTATATTAAGTCAGCATTGTCCTCGGCTAGCCTCATCCGTTTTCCTAAAGTCATACTGCATTTTAAAGCTGAGATGCACACCTTCTAAAAGAGTCTAAGAGGGTTGCTGTACCACTTTGTGTCGGCTTTTAGCATTCGATTGAGTTACTGCAACAATTCCCTGCTCCCAGTCCAAAAATCATTGCTGGGTCAAATGTCGGTCCAATCAGCCGTCTCTAATAAGCCTAATTTATATGATAGCCTCATCCGTTTTCCTAAAGTCATACTGCATTGTAAAGCTGAGATTCACACCTTCTAAAAGAGTCCAAGAGGGTTGCTGTACCACTTTCCCTCGGCTTTTAGCATTCGATTGAGTTACTGTAACATTTCCCTTCTCCCAGTCCAAAAATTGTCATGAAGTGACCGTCCAATGCAGCTGGCTGGATTTTGGTCAGACGTGTTTCAAGTTAAACATCAAGCACATCAAATTAAAGCTTGGATTCCTGTCTTTGCAACAGTTATAGTCTTTCTATCCAGTCAAAACCTGGCTGCTGGTGAACAGACTTTTAGTGTGGACAATACTACTGGCCATTTGGAGGCAATTCTGAATTCGAATCTGTTGCCTATATTAAGTCAGCTTTGTCCTCGGCTAGCCTCATCCGTTTTCCTAAAGTCATACTGCATTGTAAAGCTGAGATTCACACCTTCTAAAAGAGTCCAAGAGGGTTGCTGTACCACTTTCCCTCGGCTTTTAGCATTCGATTGAGTTACTGTAACATTTCCCTTCTCCCAGTCCAAAAATTGTCATGAAGTGACCGTCCAATGCAGCTGGCTGGATTTTGGTCAGACGTGTTTCAAGTTAAACATCAAGCACATCAAATTAAAGCTTGGATTCCTGTCTTTGCAACAGTTATAGTCTTTCTATCCAGTCAAAACCTGGCTGCTGGTGAACAGACTTTTAGTGTGGACAATACTACTGGCCATTGGGAGGCAATTCTGAATTCGAATCTGTTGCCTATATTAAGTCAGCATTGTCCTCGGCTAGCCTCATCCGTTTTCCTAAAGTCATACTGCATTTTAAAGCTGAGATTCACACCTTCTAAAAGAGTCTAAGAGGGTTGCTGTACCACTTTGTGTCGGCTTTTAGCATTCGATTGAGTTACTGCAACAATTCCCTGCTCCCAGTCCAAAAATCATTGCTGGGTCAAATGTCGGTCCAATCAGCCATCTCTAATAAGCCTAATTTATATGATAGCCTCATCCGTTTTCCTAAAGTCATACTGCATTGTAAAGCTGAGATTCACACCTTCTAAAAGAGTCCAAGAGGGTTGCTGTACCACTTTCCCTCGGCTTTTAGCATTCGATTGAGTTACTGTAACATTTCCCTTCTCCCAGTCCAAAAATTGTCATGAAGTGACCGTCCAATGCAGCTGGCTGGATTTTGGTCAGACGTGTTTCAAGTTAAACATCAAGCACATCAAATTAAAGCTTGGATTCCTGTCTTTGCAACAGTTATAGTCTTTCTATCCAGTCAAAACCTGGCTGCTGGTGAACAGACTTTTAGTGTGGACAATACTACTGGCCATTGGGAGGCAATTCTGAATTCGAATATGTTGCCTATATTAAGTCAGCTTTTTCCTCGGCTAGCCTCATCCGTTTTCCTAAAGTCATACTGCATTGTAAAGCTGAGATTCACACCTTCTAAAAGAGTCTAAGAGGGTTGCTGTACCACTTTGTGTCGGCTTTTAGCATTCGATTGAGTTACTGCAACAATTCCCTGCTCCCAGTCCAAAAATCATTGCTGGGTCAAATGTCGGTCCAATCAGCCGTCTCTAATAAGCCTTAATTTATATGATAGCCTCATCCGTTTTTCTAAATTCATACTGCATTTGAAAGCTGAGATTCACACATTCAAAAAGAGTCCAAGAGTGTGCATGTGGCACTTTGTGTTAGCCTTTAGTGCACATAACAGTGTAGTGCGTTTCACGCTGCGTCAAATGTCGGTCCAATCAGCTGTCTCTAATAAGCCTTAATTTATATGATAGCCTCATCCGTTTTTCTAAATTCATACTGCATTTGAAAGCTGAGATTCACACATTCAAAAAGAGTCCAAGAGTGTGCATGTGGCACTTTGTGTTAGCCTTTAGTGCACATAACAGTGTAGTGCGTTTCACGCTGCGTCAAATGTCGGTCAAATGTCGGTCCAATCAGCCGTCTCTAATAAGCCTTAATTTATATGATAGCCTCATCCGTTTTTCTAAATTCATACTGCATTTGAAAGCTGAGATTCACACATTCAAAAAGAGTCCAAGAGTGTGCATGTGGCACTTTGTGTTAGCCTTTAGTGCACATAACAGTGTAGTGCGTTTCACGCTGCGTCAAATGTCGGTCCAATCAGCCGTCTCTAATAAGCCTTAATTTATATGATAGCCTCATCCGTTTTTCTAAATTCATACTGCATTTGA
>NW_027466601.1:3235000-3242500 GCF_050575085.1 Anarhichas minor
AACGGCGCTTCCGTTTAAGGAAACAGAGTTTTGGCGCTCGTCTTTCGCAGCGCAGCCCAGTAACGTCCCCTACCTTAAGAGAGTCCTCGTTACTCCCGCCGTTTACCCGCGCGATATGGATCCTGGTTCTGGATCTCGCATCCAGGATCCACTCGGATAGGTTTGTAGAGGTAGACGTATTATACAATTAGGTATGAGTATCCCGGCTGTGCGTTGTGTATTCGCGGAGATATCCATCTCGCAAAACGATATAAAAACGGCTGTGATTTTGTCAGAGTATGAAGATCGCCCGGCGCTTTTTGTCAGAGTATGAAGATCGGCCGGCGCTTTTCAAATACGTGCTGCCTCGGCTGTGGGTATCCGTTTATTATTATGCTTATATGGGTGGTTAGAGGACGTCGGGACCGTGGATTCGGTATAAGAATCCCCGCTGTGCGTTCCATTTCCGGGTAGATATGGACCGCGCAATATGGCCCCTGCGACCTACTTTGACTACATCGTGCCTCGGTTGTGGACCTCGCATCCATGATCCACTCGGATAGATTTGTAGAGGGGGACTTGGACTACAGTTAGATATAAGTGTCCCGGCTGTGCGTTGTGTATTCGCGGGGATATGGACCTCGCAAAACGGGTATTTCGTTTAAGTCTTTCGCTGTGATTTTGTCAGAGTATGAAGATCGGTCGGCTGTTTTCAAACACGCGCTGCCTCGGCTGTGGTTATCCGTTTATTATTCAGCTTACATAGTTGGTTAGAGGACGTCGGGGCCGTGTATTCAGTATAGGAATCCCCGCTGTGCGTTCTATTTCCGGGTAGATATGGCGCGCGTAATATGGTCCCTGCGACCTACTTTGACTACACCGTGCCTCGGCTGTGGACCTCGCATCCAGGATCCACTCCGATAGTTTTGTAGAGGGGGACGTGGACTACAACTGGGTATAAGTGTCCCGGCTGTGCGTTGTGTATTCGCGGGGATATGGACCTCGCAAAACGGGTATTTCGTTTAAGTCTTTCGCTGTGATTTTGTCAGAGTATGAAGATCGGTCGGCGGTTTTCAAATACGCGCTGTATCGGCTGTGTGTATCCGTTTATAGGAGTGTCTAGATGGGTGGTTAGAGGACTTCCAGCTTGACAACTGGGCATGAGTATCCCCGCTGTGCGTTCTATTTCCGGGTAGATATGGCGCGCGTAATATGGTCCCTGCGACCTACTTTGACCGCGTCGTGCCTCGGCTGTGAGTGTCCGATTGTGGATCACCCTCCACATGTCTTTAGAGGTTGACGGTGGCTACAGGTCGGCATAGGTGTCCCGGCTGTGCGTTGTGTATTCGCGGGGATATGGACCGCGCAAGACGGCGATTTGGTTTAAGGAAACAGAGTATTGGCGCTATCGCTGTGATTTTGTCAGAGTATGAAGATCGGTCGGCGGTTTTCAAATACGTGCTGCCTCGGCTGTGGATACCCGTTTATTATTCTGCTTATATGGGTAGTTAGAGGACGTCGCGACCGTGTATTCAAAATAAGAATCCCCGCTGTGCGTTCCATTTCCGGGTAGATATGGCGCGCGTAATAGGGCCCCTGCGACCTACTTTGACCGCGTGGTGCCTCGGCTGTGGACCTCGCATCCAGGATCCACTCGGATAGGTTTGTAGAAGTGGACTTGGACTACAATTAGATATGAGGTTCCCGGCTGTGCGTTGTGTTTTCGCGGAGATATGGACCGCGCAAAACGGGTATTTGGTTTAAGGATTTTTCGCTGTGATTTTGTCAGAGTATGAAGATCGATCGGCGGTTTTCAAACACGCGCTGCATCGGCTGTGTGTATCCGTTTATTATTCATCTTATATGGGTGGTTAGAGGACTTCCAGCTTGACAACTGGGCATGAGTATCCCCGCTGTGCGTTCTATTTCCGGGTAGATATGGCGCGCGTAATATGGTCCCTGCGACCTACTTTGACCGCGTCGTGCCTCGGCTGTGAGTGTCCGATTGTGGATCACCCTCCACATGTCTTTAGAGGTTGACGGTGGCTACAGGTCGGCATAGGTGTCCCGGCTGTGCGTTGTGTATTCGCGGGGATATGGACCGCGCAAGACGGCGATTTGGTTTAAGGAAACAGAGTATTGGCGCTATCGCTGTGATTTTGTCAGAGTATGAAGATCGGTCGGCGGTTTTCAAATACGTGCTGCCTCGGCTGTGGATACCCGTTTATTATTCTGCTTATATGGGTAGTTAGAGGACGTCGCGACCGTGTATTCAAAATAAGAATCCCCGCTGTGCGTTCCATTTCCGGGTAGATATGGCGCGCGTAATAGGGCCCCTGCGACCTACTTTGACCGCGTGGTGCCTCGGCTGTGGACCTCGCATCCAGGATCCACTCGGATAGGTTTGTAGAAGTGGACTTGGACTACAATTAGATATGAGGTTCCCGGCTGTGCGTTGTGTTTTCGCGGAGATATGGACCGCGCAAAACGGGTATTTGGTTTAAGGATTTTTCGCTGTGATTTTGTCAGAGTATGAAGATCGATCGGCGGTTTTCAAACACGCGCTGCATCGGCTGTGTGTATCCGTTTATTATTCATCTTATATGGGTGGTTAGAGGACTTCCAGCTTGACAACTGGGCATGAGTATCCCCGCTGTGCGTTCTATTTCCGGGTAGATATGGCGCGCGTAATATGGTCCCTGCGACCTACTTTGACCGCGTCGTGCCTCGGCTGTGAGTGTCCGATTGTGGATCACCCTCCACATGTCTTTAGAGGTTGACGGTGGCTACAGGTCGGCATAGGTGTCCCGGCTGTGCGTTGTGTATTCGCGGGGATATGGACCGCGCAAGACGGCGATTTGGTTTAAGGAAACAGAGTATTGGCGCTATCGCTGTGATTTTGTCAGAGTATGAAGATCGGTCGGCGGTTTTCAAATACGTGCTGCCTCGGCTGTGGATACCCGTTTATTATTCTGCTTATATGGGTAGTTAGAGGACGTCGCGACCGTGTATTCAAAATAAGAATCCCCGCTGTGCGTTCCATTTCCGGGTAGATATGGCGCGCGTAATAGGGCCCCTGCGACCTACTTTGACCGCGTGGTGCCTCGGCTGTGGACCTCGCATCCAGGATCCACTCGGATAGGTTTGTAGAAGTGGACTTGGACTACAATTAGATATGAGGTTCCCGGCTGTGCGTTGTGTTTTCGCGGAGATATGGACCGCGCAAAACGGGTATTTGGTTTAAGGATTTTTCGCTGTGATTTTGTCAGAGTATGAAGATCGATCGGCGGTTTTCAAACACGCGCTGCATCGGCTGTGTGTATCCGTTTATTATTCATCTTATATGGGTGGTTAGAGGACTTCCAGCTCGACAACTGGGCATGAGTATCCCCGCTGTGCGTTCTATTTCCGGGTAGATATGGCGCGCGTAATATGGTCCCTGCGACCTACTTTGACCGCGTCGTGCCTCGGCTGTGAGTGTCCGATTGTGGATCACCCTCCACATGTCTTTAGAGGTTGACGGTGGCTACAGGTCGGCATAGGTGTCCCGGCTGTGCGTTGTGTATTCGCGGGGATATGGACCGCGCAAGACGGCGATTTGGTTTAAGGAAACAGAGTATTGGCGCTATCGCTGTGATTTTGTCAGAGTATGAAGATCGGTCGGCGGTTTTCAAATACGTGCTGCCTCGGCTGTGGATACCCGTTTATTATTCTGCTTATATGGGTAGTTAGAGGACGTCGCGACCGTGTATTCAAAATAAGAATCCCCGCTGTGCGTTCCATTTCCGGGTAGATATGGCGCGCGTAATAGGGCCCCTGCGACCTACTTTGACCGCGTGGTGCCTCGGCTGTGGACCTCGCATCCAGGATCCACTCGGATAGGTTTGTAGAAGTGGACTTGGACTACAATTAGATATGAGGTTCCCGGCTGTGCGTTGTGTTTTCGCGGAGATATGGACCGCGCAAAACGGGTATTTGGTTTAAGGATTTTTCGCTGTGATTTTGTCAGAGTATGAAGATCGATCGGCGGTTTTCAAACACGCGCTGCATCGGCTGTGTGTATCCGTTTATTATTCATCTTATATGGGTGGTTAGAGGACTTCCAGCTTGACAACTGGGCATGAGTATCCCCGCTGTGCGTTCTATTTCCGGGTAGATATGGCGCGCGTAATATGGTCCCTGCGACCTACTTTGACCGCGTCGTGCCTCGGCTGTGAGTGTCCGATTGTGGATCACCCTCCACATGTCTTTAGAGGTTGACGGTGGCTACAGGTCGGCATAGGTGTCCCGGCTGTGCGTTGTGTATTCGCGGGGATATGGACCGCGCAAGACGGCGATTTGGTTTAAGGAAACAGAGTATTGGCGCTATCGCTGTGATTTTGTCAGAGTATGAAGATCGGTCGGCGGTTTTCAAATACGTGCTGCCTCGGCTATGGATACCCGTTTATTATTCTGCTTATATGGGTAGTTAGAGGACGTCGCGACCGTGTATTCAAAATAAGAATCCCCGCTGTGCGTTCCATTTCCGGGTAGATATGGCGCGCGTAATAGGGCCCCTGCGACCTACTTTGACCGCGTGGTGCCTCGGCTGTGGACCTCGCATCCAGGATCCACTCGGATAGGTTTGTAGAAGTGGACTTGGACTACAATTAGATATGAGGTTCCCGGCTGTGCGTTGTGTTTTCGCGGAGATATGGACCGCGCAAAACGGGTATTTGGTTTAAGGATTTTTCGCTGTGATTTTGTCAGAGTATGAAGATCGATCGGCGGTTTTCAAACACGCGCTGCATCGGCTGTGTGTATCCGTTTATTATTCATCTTATATGGGTGGTTAGAGGACTTCCAGCTTGACAACTGGGCATGAGTATCCCCGCTGTGCGTTCTATTTCCGGGTAGATATGGCGCGCGTAATATGGTCCCTGCGACCTACTTTGACCGCGTCGTGCCTCGGCTGTGAGTGTCCGATTGTGGATCACCCTCCACATGTCTTTAGAGGTTGACGGTGGCTACAGGTCGGCATAGGTGTCCCGGCTGTGCGTTGTGTATTCGCGGGGATATGGACCGCGCAAGACGGCGATTTGGTTTAAGGAAACAGAGTATTGGCGCTATCGCTGTGATTTTGTCAGAGTATGAAGATCGGTCGGCGGTTTTCAAATACGTGCTGCCTCGGCTGTGGATACCCGTTTATTATTCTGCTTATATGGGTAGTTAGAGGACGTCGCGACCGTGTATTCAAAATAAGAATCCCCGCTGTGCGTTCCATTTCCGGGTAGATATGGCGCGCGTAATAGGGCCCCTGCGACCTACTTTGACCGCGTGGTGCCTCGGCTGTGGACCTCGCATCCAGGATCCACTCGGTGAGGTTTGTAGAAGTGGACTTGGACTACAATTAGATATGAGGTTCCCGGCTGTGCGTTGTGTTTTCGCGGAGATATGGACCGCGCAAAACGGGTATTTGGTTTAAGGATTTTTCGCTGTGATTTTGTCAGAGTATGAAGATCGATCGGCGGTTTTCAAACACGCGCTGCATCGGCTGTGTGTATCCGTTTATTATTCATCTTATATGGGTGGTTAGAGGACTTCCAGCTCGACAACTGGGCATGAGTATCCCCGCTGTGCGTTCTATTTCCGGGTAGATATGGCGCGCGTAATATGGTCCCTGCGACCTACTTTGACCGCGTCGTGCCTCGGCTGTGAGTGTCCGATTGTGGATCACCCTCCACATGTCTTTAGAGGTTGACGGTGGCTACAGGTCGGCATAGGTGTCCCGGCTGTGCGTTGTGTATTCGCGGGGATATGGACCGCGCAAGACGGCGATTTGGTTTAAGGAAACAGAGTATTGGCGCTATCGCTGTGATTTTGTCAGAGTATGAAGATCGGTCGGCGGTTTTCAAATACGTGCTGCCTCGGCTGTGGATACCCGTTTATTATTCTGCTTATATGGGTAGTTAGAGGACGTCGCGACCGTGTATTCAAAATAAGAATCCCCGCTGTGCGTTCCATTTCCGGGTAGATATGGCGCGCGTAATAGGGCCCCTGCGACCTACTTTGACCGCGTGGTGCCTCGGCTGTGGACCTCGCATCCAGGATCCACTCGGATAGGTTTGTAGAAGTGGACTTGGACTACAATTAGATATGAGGTTCCCGGCTGTGCGTTGTGTTTTCGCGGAGATATGGACCGCGCAAAACGGGTATTTGGTTTAAGGATTTTTCGCTGTGATTTTGTCAGAGTATGAAGATCGATCGGCGGTTTTCAAACACGCGCTGCATCGGCTGTGTGTATCCGTTTATTATTCATCTTATATGGGTGGTTAGAGGACTTCCAGCTCGACAACTGGGCATGAGTATCCCCGCTGTGCGTTCTATTTCCGGGTAGATATGGCGCGCGTAATATGGTCCCTGCGACCTACTTTGACCGACTCGTGCCTCGGCTGTGGAGGTCGCATCCAGGATCCACTCTGATGTGTTTGTAGAGGGGGACTTGGACTACAATTAGATATGAGTGTCCCGGCTGTGCGTTGTGTTTTCGCGGAGATATGGACCGCGCAAAACGGGTATTTCGTTTAAGGACATAGAGTTTTTCGCTCGGGTTTTAAAGCCGTGATAGGGGCGAAGCGCTGAAGGTTCCAGCGCTTCTGTACTTCGCCTATTACGGCTGTGACCCATTTTGGTAGGGGGTAACCAAGCCACCTTGCACACAATGATAGGAACAGACTACCCAGTGTATACTAGGGGATAGGAGCGAAGCGCTGAAGGGTCCAGCGCTTCTGGCGGTTCCCCTATGCTACAGCCGTAGTAGGGGATATGAGCGAAGCGCTGAAGGGTCCAGCGCTTCTGGCGGTTCCCCTATGTTACAGCCGTAGTAGGGACGAAGCGCTGAAGGGTCCAGCGCTTCTGGCGGTTCCCCTATGCTACAGCCGTAGTAGGGGATATGAGCGAAGCGCTGAAGGGTCCAGCGCTTCTGGCGGTCCCCCTATGCTACAGCCGTAGTAGGGGATATGAGCGAAGCGCTGAAGGGTCCAGCGCTTCTGGCGGTTCCCCTATGTTACAGCCGTAGTAGGGACGAAGCGCTGAAGGGTCCAGCGCTTCTGGCGGTTCCCCTATGCTACAGCCGTAGTAGGGGATATGAGCGAAGCGCTGAAGGGTCCAGCGCTTCTGGCGGTCCCCCTATGCTACAGCCGTAGTAGGGGATATGAGCGAAGCGCTGAAGGGTCCAGCGCTTCTGGCGGTCCCCCTATGCTACAGCCGTAGTAGGGGATATGAGCGAAGCGCTGAAGGGTCCAGCGCTTCTGGCGGTTCCCCTATGCTACAGCCGTAGTAGGGGATATGAGCGAAGCGCTGAAGGGTCCAGCGCTTCTGGCGGTCCCCCTATGCTACAGCCGTAGTAGGGGATAGGAGCGAAGCGCTGAAGGGTCCAGCGCTTCTGGCGGTCCCCCTATGCTACAGCCGTAGTAGGGGATATGAGCGAAGCGCTGAAGGGTCCAGCGCTTCTGGCGGTCCCCCTATGCTACAGCCGTAGTA
>NW_027466601.1:3252500-3267500 GCF_050575085.1 Anarhichas minor
TGCATCAACAAAGTGTTTCACATCACAGAATCACGATATTTTTCTGTCATAATGCCACCATCTGTTGATGGCTGATGCTTGAGTGCCTTCTTCTCCTCTCCTCTGAACCCGTCCTCTCAGGCAGCCAACTTCTGCTTCTTTCAGGACAGTGTCTGTGTTTCAAAAGAGGCAGACAGATGGACAGGGACACAGTGTTTAGTTTTTTTAATCTCCCCATATGAATTCAATATTACCTTTTCATGTCACTTCAAACCATAAGAGATAGATAATGTAGTAGAGAACCTATTTGAGCCCTGACCCAGCTCAGAAAACTGAAGGTGACCATTTTGAATGACAGCACAATGTGATTCCTGGGGACTTCAGGGTATTATCTTACTGACTTGCAGACTAACCCCAAGTCTCACTCAAGTAGGGAATTTTGAGAGTCAGATTAGATACAGTATTTGGCCTGGATTAAAGCAGAGGCCTTGCTGCATGTCCTGTAGGTCAATATGAGGAGATTATGCCTGCAAGAGGAGAGTCTTTTTGGATCCTGCAATACCTTTTTTTGTCCAAAAGATGGCGACAGGGCTCAATGGTGGAGACAGGGGAATTTTGGCTGTCATACTGCACACAGAGATGCACTCAATGAAGTAGATAAATACTTGCTTCTTGAGTTTGCGAAATAGGAACATCTGTTGATGGCTGATGCTTGAGTTTCTTCTTCTCCTCTCCTCTGAACCCGTCCTCTCAGGCAGCCAACTTCTGCTTCTTTCAGGACAGTGTCTGTGTTTCAAAAGAGTCAGAGAGATGGACAGGGACACAGTGTTTAGTTTTTTTAATCTCCCCATATTAATTCAATATTACCTTTTCATGTCACTTCAAACCATAAGAGATAGACAATGTAGTAGAGAACCTATTTGAGCCCTGACCCAGCTCAGAAAACTGAAGGTGACCATTTTGAATGACAGCACAATGTGATTCCTGGGGACTTCAGGGTATTATCTTACTGACTTGCAGACTAACCCCAAGTCTCACTCAAGTAGGGAATTTTGAGAGTCAGATTAGATACAGTATTTGGCCTGGATTAAAGCAGAGGCCTTGCTGCATGTCCTGTAGGTCAATATGAGGAGATTATGCCTGCAAGAGGAGAGTCTTTTTGGATCCTGCAATACCTTTTTTTGTCCAAAAGATGGCGACAGGGCTCAATGGTGGAGACAGGGGAATTTTGGCTGTCATACTGCACACAGAGATGCACTCAATGAAGTAGACAAATACTTGCTTCTTGAGTTTGCGAAATAGGAACATCTGTTGATGGCTGATGCTTGAGTTTCTTCTTCTCCTCTCCTCTGAACCCGTCCTCTCAGGCAGCCAACTTCTGCTTCTTTCAGGACAGTGTCTGTGTTTCAAAAGAGTCAGAGAGATGGACAGGGACACAGTGTTTAGTTTTTTTAATCTCCCCATATTAATTCAATATTACCTTTTCATGTCACTTCAAACCATAAGAGATAGATAATGTAGTAGAGAACCTATTTGAGCCCTGACCCAGCTCAGAAAACTGAAGGTGACCATTTTGAATGACAGCACAATGTGATTCCTGGGGACTATCTTACTGACTTGCAGACTAACCCCAAGTCTCACTCCTGCAATACCTTTTTTTGTCCAAAAGATGGCGACAGGGCTCAATGGTGGAGACAGGGGAATTTTGGCTGTCATACTGCACACAGAGATGCACTCAATGAAGTAGACAAATACTTGCTTCTTGAGTTTGCGAAATAGGAACATCTGTTGATGGCTGATGCTTGAGTTTCTTCTTCTCCTCTCCTCTGAACCCGTCCTCTCAGGCAGCCAACTTCTGCTTCTTTCAGGACAGTGTCTGTGTTTCAAAAGAGTCAGAGAGATGGACAGGGACACAGTGTTTAGTTTTTTTAATCTCCCCATATTAATTCAATATTACCTTTTCATGTCACTTCAAACCATAAGAGATAGATAATGTAGTAGAGAACCTATTTGAGCCCTGACCCAGCTCAGAAAACTGAAGGTGACCATTTTAAATGACAGCACAATGTGATTCCTGGGGACTTCAGGGTATTATCTTACTGACTTGCAGACTAACCCCAAGTCTCACTCCTGCAATACCTTTTTTTGTCCAAAAGATGGCGACAGGGCTCAATGGTGGAGACAGGGGAATTTTGGCTGTCATACTGCACACAGATAGATGCACTCAATGAAGAAGATGAATACTTGCTTTTTGAGTTTGCGAAATAGGAACATCTGTTGATGGCTGATGCTTGAGTTTCTTCTTCTCCTCTCCTCTGAAACCGTCCTCTCAGGCAGCCAACTTCTGCTTCTTTCAGGACAGAGTCTGTGTTTCCAAAGAGGCAGTCAGATATCCCACATCAGCCAGTAAAAAAAAAAAAAAAGAATGAAGGGGGGAGGGGGGTTTAGAAGAAACATCCTGAGTCATACAGAGGGTCTAAAAGGGGCCTCATATGCCAGCGGGGGGAAAGGAGGACAGCATCGGGGCGGTGTCTCCACCATGGGACTTTTTAAAATGTATCTATTTAACATCAAGATATATATAAATTACTGATATGTAATATGAATTAACAATAAAGCACAATTAAAGGAGTTAAAAATAGTGTATAAAAGCATGCATAATAAAAAAAAAACACGCGTGAAGGAAAACAAAAAAAATGTATATAAGGAATTCCAGGCTGGAGGGTGGTGGAGGAAAGGAAGAGGGACTGGAGGCCCCATATCTAGAGCAATGGTGACCTTATTCGTCTAACCACTGCAGGTCCAGCCCCTCTCCTCTAAAGGACTTCCTTTTCACACCGTAGTCAAATTTCAGTTCGTCATCCACCTTAATTTCTGTCAGGGCCTTAAACAGGATTACTACTGTGTCATTCCCATCAACATGCAGCAGGCACTGAAGCGGCTTCAGATTTGGCCTTTTTGAAGAATGGTTTATCAGTCTTCCAACCGTCTCCAGCTCAGGGTGGCACTTGCAGGGATGGGTTTGGGCGTCAATGCAGAGATGCTTTTCCCGAAAAGTGAAGAAAAACATGTATGCCGCATTGTCAGTGACAGCCTCCATCTTCTTATTCCCTTTTTTTGCTGTGATAACTTCACCGTGGTAGTCACAGATGATGTCACCTCTTGAAAACTGCCTGGTTGCAACCACTCCTGCAATCAAGAAAACGTGACATTTTCAGTTATATCGAAATATGAACTGTATAAACATTACAGATTGGAAAACATTTCAATAATTTTTGTTATGGGTGTAGCTAAGGGTCAGCCCAAAATACTGAAATGCTCATTTCAGTGACTCCCCTTACAAGAAAAATGAATTTTGTTCTTACCGAGCCCTTTCTCTCCACCAAACTGTTTTATGGTCACACCCTTCCACATCTGTGAAGCCACGCTCTTGAGGACATGCTTATCACTCTCAACATTTTCTCTTGAGGCTGGCTTCCACATTTTCACAACGTCTTCGGCTGAGGGATGATTGGTCTGCCACCCTTCTTTGGCAATCAACCTCGACACACTCCCGGCTGACGGCTTGCGAATTAGGAAATGTGCTGATGGAAAGAATACAAATATATTCAGTCAAGTAACTAATTTGTCAAACAAAATCAATTGCTGGGTTTGAGTTCTATTTAGTGAGTCGTATTTATAGATTGGAGTACTTACACAGCAGATAATTTCCCCGCTTGATGTATTGCACACCTCGCCACCTATCGTAGTGGCTGCGGTTGCCACTAAACCCAGCATCCATCCTCTGCTTCTTCGAAGGTGGATGTCCATCATTGGTCACAGGAAATGCGGCTTTGAAGGCATCAAATGCAGGTTCTTGTGGTTGAGGACAAGTCTCTGCCGTCTGGCTGGCTGTCTGTGGGGAACATCTGTAAAATGAGGAAAATAAGGATTTAAGTAATTACAAATTTGGACAGCATGGTACTAACTCTCAGATGTTATTTTGATGCGTTAGGTCTATTTACGATGAAGAAACCTACCTGGACAGAGTGGCCAGCAGTACAGCTGTCCGCACAATATCCTGTGCAACTGGCATCCTGTAGTGTGACTTTGCCACTGCTGAGGAGTGAGCCATGTATTGGGCCACACCCTCCTTCTGGGCAGTAGAAAAAGCAGAATTGGCCTCCGTCTCAGCAGCTCTTCTGATCTCTTGGCTCGTCACATTCGGCACCTTGTATCTGCAGTAAGGAAAGATTTTTAGTTTTCCACTCCAAGGTTTCCCCAGAGCAAAACCCAAACACCTCCACCGCTCTGATGTAACACTCAACATGCACTCCTCACACCAAAAACATATTTCGGTCCACGGTCGACGCCAAAGTGCTCCGAACAGATGATCGCGACAAATTATAACTCCTGCAGTAAGGAAAGATGTGATTTAATTAGCTACATACTTCTCATGCAGACGTCCGACGTCATTCGTCACACTGTGGAGAGCTGTGCCGTTTCCCGATATGAAAAAACGGTCACAGGGATCGAGGGCACTGATGTAGGTCGGTCGTATATGCTCATAGTAGGCTTGAAACCACTGTGGGAACAAGAAACAGTTACTTGACAGCAAATGATTGTAGGCAATATACACTTTGTATCATACTAAATATCAGTGGTAAGCAAATTTTGCTGCTATAGAACTTACAGCCTCCTCCTCTTGTGTAAGAGCAAACATAGCAAGGCCCATTGTTGCCGTCTTGTGATTGCTCACACCAATCACAAGCATGTTATCCACCGCCTTCCTCTCAACCCACTCTCGCACCTGTAAAACAATGAAAATATATTAATATATGTCCATATTTCCATATATCCATTGCAGCATATCAAAGGGACATATCAAAGCTGTTAAAATACAGTATACTCACAGTCATTCCTTCCACCGCTCCTGGGCGCTGAAACTGGCGAAGCACCAACATTGCTTCCAGATAGTAGCGGAAGTATGTCTTGTGAGTTTCAGACACCTTGTCGGAGTACTTCCCTGAGACCTCGCTTGAGCCGTTTCCATTTTCGTTGACAAACTTCCCAAATGTATACAGGAAGTCTTTGGCAGCCACTCTCAGCACCTTCTGGGAGTCTCGAAGGCTGGGTGTTCCATCCACAAACCGCCGGTATCTACATAACAAAAACAGAAAAAGAGTCAGATGTTTAAATGCAACACACTCAAGATTGTGGGAGTAAGCATCAATTAATAACCGGACAATACAGAATGAACAGTAAAATCCAAAAATTACCTTGTATTGACAGAGTCCTTGCTGTGGGTCTTTGCGATTGCCTTTCTTAGCGTCTCGACCAACTCTTTGTAGGCCTGGCACTGATTCCGGAACTCCAAGTTGTTGGCACTGAGGTCCAACCTACTCTTCAGGTAGTCGAGAAATCGGAGGACATTTTTGATGTAGTTCAAAATTGTCGCTGCCGTCATATCTGTGGACTTCAAACCCTGGAAGAAGTCCCTGGTCTCTGTGCTTTTCGTCAGGAAGTCCAGAGTTGGCACATCCCCGGTCGGCTGCATGTAGCGCAGGAAACGCGCTACATTGTCAACCTTTGAAGAAGAATGATGAGAAATAAAGGTCAGCATTAACATCTTGATAAGAAACTAGACGTTGAAATCGATGTCCTGAGAATAGAAGTGTGTAGACATCTTACCTCTTGTTGGCAGTTGGTGACATTTAAGTCTACGGACAGGAACTTTTTAAAATCCTTGATCATCTCCGAGTCTCCTGAAAACTTATTGTACAGACCAGCCGCTTGCATTTTCACCCGCACGTTTGTGGTCACAGCTGGAAGGTCTCTGTAAAAATAAAAAGATATATATATATATATATATATATGAAAAAAAGGAAATCCGAAATCATACCTTGTAAAAAATAGCTTTCATTCAAGATGTGCCTTCAATTATATCCCTTTTATGCAAGACAATACACACTGAGACAGTGATACTATTCAACACTAACAGTTAGAGGCCTCAGTGGGAAGGGTGCTAAATATCCACTCCCATCAACTACTAGACGGGGGATGGTCCAAATTGGCATCTGAGAAGAGCCACACTTTCTGTGTCATTAGTTTACTAAAGTCATATTGTATTTCAAAGCTCATATTCAGGCCTTTGTAAAAATATCAAACAAGCTCTAAAGCAAGGAAATTCAGCTGAATTTTATATTTGGCCAACAAATGATCATTGTGAACTTTAAATGCAAAACGGTCACAGAAACTATGAAAAACTGTGTGATATAGTCTACTTACTTTTGCCATGTCGGATCACTTGGCCCTGCATCTGGATCTGAAGAAGAATCTGGCTCAGAGGGCAATTCTGCAGGCGTTGAGGAAGATGGAGCTGTGGCCTCGGAGGTAGAAGCGGCTGCAGTTGGTGAGGAAGGAGCGGCTGCAACACTCAATTCGTTCTCAGGCTCGTGTTGCTGGTTCTTCACCAAGAACCCCCGTTTAAGGAACTCCGTCAACATGGCTAAACGGGAGGGCTTGTGTGGCACCATCTCGCACATGACTTTGTAGTCCCATGTTCTGGAATCGCGGATCCACTTTCGGGCGGATCTCTTCATCTTTTTCAGCTCAGTGGCCCTTTCTGCTGGCGTGTTGTTTTTCATACACACTCTTCTGAGATGGACAGAGATGCAGTCTTGTGCCTTGCAGCACTTCAGGCAGTGCACCATGTTGTGAGCAAGAGATCTTCAAGATAATGACAAAGAGATATAAATTAACCACATTGAATAAATGGAATTCTTCAATAAAAATGCAGAAATATTTACTAAAGGGAACATCAATGACACAAACAAATCTTACCTCGTCTTAGATTGGTTAGGCATTCTGAAATTCAATCAGGTCTCTGAAAAAATGAGAAAGTTCCAAAATGCAGCAACAGCAAAACGGTGTAATGCAGTCAAGTCTCTGATAAAAAGGAGAGAAATCCAAAGATTCAGTAACAACAGCAAAACGGTGTAAGTCAGCAAACCGGTGTAATGCAGTCAAGTCTCTGATAAAAAGGAGAACAATCCAAAGATTCAGTAACAACAGCAAAACGGTGTAAGTCAGCAAAACACAGTGACCTGTAGTGGATTCTGCTACCAGTATATATGCCGAGTTTCAGTCAATCAGCCCTATTGTTATACTGTATGGTTGAATCGACCAATCCAGAGAGGGCCATTATGGAGGGCAGGTCTGAAGTGAAGTACTCCTGATTTTCTCTATATTTTACAAATAACCTTCTATTTCTGGCTAACATGATCTGCTTGAGTGAACTCATACTGCATGTTACAGCTCAGATTCAGGCCTTTTCAAACATACCAAACATGTCCTTGTTCACGTTTAAACAGCTGAATTTAACTTTAAAATGGACAGAAACTAAATGCCAGCCAACTCTACCTGTAGATCTGGCTTCAACATGACAATCTTAGTATCTCTGAGAATGCCTGCATATGAGCTGTAACATGCTATATGAGTTTACTCAATCAGATCATGTTAGCCAGAAATAGAAGGTTATTTGTAAAATGTAGAAATTACTGTTCGACCAGTTACAGGCCACAGCAGAAAGGTGTTAAATACCCCCTCCCCTCCTCCCATCACCTCCCAGGTCAGGAATGCTGTTAATTTGCATCTCTAGAAGAACAGAACTCTCTGTGTCATTAGTTAGCAACTGATGTCATGAAATCAATGTCTCTTATATTTATTTAGAATCACTTTTGATTTCCTAAAGTCATATTGTATTTTAAAGTGCATATTCAGGCCTTTGTAAAAATATCAAACAAGCTCTAAAGCAAAGCAATTCAGCCAAATTTTATATTTGACCAACAAAGGATCAATGCCAGCCAACTCTACCTGTAGATCTGGCTTCAACGTGAACATCTTAGTATCTCTGAGAAGGCCTGCATATGAGCTGTAACATGCAGTATGAGTTTACTCAAACCGTCCTCTCAGGCAGGCAACTTCTGCTTCTTTCAGGACAGTGTCTGTGTTTCAAAAGAGTCAGAGAGATGGACAGGGACACAGTGTTTAGTTTTTTTAATCTCCCCATATGAATTCAATATTACCTTTTCATGTCACTTCAAACCATAAGAGATAGATAATGTAGTAGAGAACCTATTTGAGCCCTGACCCAGCTCAGAAAACTGAAGGTGACCATTTTGAATGACAGCACAAGGTGATTTTTGGGGACTTCAGGGTATTATCTTACTGACTTGCAGACTAACCCCAAGTCTCACTCAAGTAGGGAATTTTGAGAGTCAGATTAGATACAGTATTTGGCCTGGATTAAAGCAGAGGCCTTGCTGCATGTCCTGTAGGTCAATATGAGGAGATTATGCCTGCTAGAGGTGAGTCTTTTTGGATCCTGCAATACCTTTTTTTGTCCAAAAGATGGAGACAGGGCTCAATGGTGGAGACAGGGGAATTTTGGCTGTCATACTGCACACAGGGAGATACACTCAATGAAGTAGATAAATACTTGCTTCTTGAGTTTGCGAAACAGGAACATCTGTTGATGGCTGATGCTTGAGTTTCTTCTTCTCCTCTCCTCTGAACCCGTCCTCTCAGGCAGCCAACTTCTACTTCTTTCAGGACAGTGTCTGTGTTTCAAAAGAGTCAGAGAGATGGACAGGGACACAGTGTTTAGTTTTTTTAATCTCCCCATATGAATTCAATATTACCTTTTCATGTCACTTCAAACCATAAGAGATAGATAATGTAGTAGAGAACCTATTTGAGCCCTGACCCAGCTCAGAAAACTGAAGGTGACCATTTTGAATGACAGCACAAGGTGATTTTTGGGGACTTCAGGGTATTATCTGACTGACTTGCAGACTAACCCCAAGTCTCACTCAAGTAGGGAATTTTGAGAGTCAGATTAGATGCAGAAAGGTGTTAAATACCCCCTCCCCCCCTCCCCTCCTCCCATCACCTCCCAGGTCAGGAGTGCTGTTAATTTGCATCTCTAGAAGCAGAACTCTCTGTGTCATTAGTTAGCAACTGATGTCATGAAATCAATGTCTCTTATATTTATTTAGAATCACTTTTGATTTCCTAAAGTCATATTGTATTTGAAAGTGCTTATTCAGGCCTTTGTAAAAATATCAAACAAGCTCTAAAGCAAAGCAATTCAGCCAAATTTTATATTTGACCAACAAAGGATCAATGCCAGCCAACTCTACCTGTAGATCTGGCTTCAACGTGAACATCTTAGTATCTCTGAGAAGGCCTGCATATGAGCTGTAACATGCAGTATGAGTTTACTCAAACCGTCCTCTCAGGCAGGCAACTTCTGCTTCTTTCAGGACAGTGTCTGTGTTTCAAAAGAGTCAGAGAGATGGACAGGGACACAGTGTTTAGTTTTTTTAATCTCCCCATATGAATTCAATATTACCTTTTCATGTCACTTCAAACCATAAGAGATAGATAATGTAGTAGAGAACCTATTTGAGCCCTGACCCAGCTCAGAAAACTGAAGGTGACCATTTTGAATGACAGCACAAGGTGATTTTTGGGGACTTCAGGGTATTATCTGACTGACTTGCAGATTAACCCCAAGTCTCACTCAAGTAGGGAATTTTGAGAGTCAGATTAGATACAGTATTTGGCCTGAGTAAAGAGTGATAGTTTATTTAGGGTTGCATTCCTGCATCAACACAAAGTATTTCACATCAAAGAATCAAGATATTTTTCTAAAGTCATACTGCACACAGAGAGATGCACTCAATGAAATAGATAAATACTTGCTGGCGACCTGGCTGCTGGCACTTTCGGGCGGAGGACTTCAGTGTCCCTTTCTGCTGGCGTGTTGTTCTTCATACACACCCTTGTGAGATGGACAGAGATGCAAGTCCTGTGTGCCTTGTTGCACTTCAGGCAGTGCACCATGTTGTCTGTGTTTCAAAATAGGCAGAGAGATGGACAGGGACACAGTGTTTAGTTTTTTTAATCTCCCCATATGAATTCAATATTACCTTTTCATGTCACTTCAAACCATAAGAGATAGATAATGTAGTAGAGAACCTATTTGAGCCCTGACCCAGCTCAGAAAACTGAAGGTGACCATTTTGAATGACAGCACAAGGTGATTTTTGGGGACTTAAGGGTATTATCTTACTGACTTGCAGACTAACCCCAAGTCTCACTCAAGTAGGGAATTTTGAGAGTCAGATTAGATACAGTATTTGGCCTGGATTAAAGCAGAGGCCTTGCTGCATGTCCTGTAGGTCAATATGAGGAGATTATGCCTGCTAGAGGTGAGTCTTTTTGGATCCTGCAATACCTTTTTTTGTCCAAAAGATGGAGACAGGGCTCAATGGTGGAGACAGGGGAATTTTGGCTGTCATACTGCACACAGGGAGATACACTCAATGAAGTAGATAAATACTTGCTTCTTGAGTTTGCGAAACAGGAACATCTGTTGATGGCTGATGCTTGAGTTTCTTCTTCTCCTCTCCTCTGAAATCGTCCTCTCAGGCAGCCAACTTCTACTTCTTTCAGGACAGTGTCTGTGTTTCAAAAGAGTCAGAGAGATGGACAGGGACACAGTGTTTAGTTTTTTTAATCTCCCCATATGAATTCAATATTACCTTTTCATGTCACTTCAAACCATAAGAGATAGATAATGTAGTAGAGAACCTATTTGAGCCCTGACCCAGCTCAGAAAACTGAAGGTGACCATTTTGAATGACAGCACAAGGTGATTTTTGGGGACTTCAGGGTATTATCTGACTGACTTGCAGATTAACCCCAAGTCTCACTCAAGTAGGGAATTTTGAGAGTCAGATTAGATACAGTATTTGGCCTGAGTAAAGAGTGATAGTTTATTTAGGGTTGCATTCCTGCATCAACACAAAGTATTTCACATCAAAGAATCAAGATATTTTTCTAAAGTCATACTGCACACAGAGAGATGCACTCAATGAAATAGATAAATACTTGCTGGCGACCTGGCTGCTGGCACTTTCAGGCGGAGGACTTCAGTGTCCCTTTCTGCTGGCGTGTTGTTCTTCATACACACCCTTGTGAGATGGACAGAGATGCAAGTCCTGTGTGCCTTGTTGCACTTCAGGCAGTGCACCATGTTGTCTGTGTTTCAAAAGAGTCAGAGAGATGGACAGGGACACAGTGTTTAGTTTTTTTAATCTCCCCATATGAATTCAATATTACCTTTTCATGTCACTTCAAACCATAAGAGATAGATAATGTAGTAGAGAACCTATTTGAGCCCTGACCCAGCTCAGAAAACTGAAGGTGACCATTTTGAATGACAGCACAAGGTGATTTTTGGGGACTTCAGGGTATTATCTTACTGACTTGCAGACTAACCCCAAGTCTCACTCAAGTAGGGAATTTTGAGAGTCAGATTAGATACAGTATTTGGCCTGGATTAAAGCAGAGGCCTTGCTGCATGTCCTGTAGGTCAATATGAGGAGATTATGCCTGCTAGAGGTGAGTCTTTTTGGATCCTGCAATACCTTTTTTTGTCCAAAAGATGGAGACAGGGCTCAATGGTGGAGACAGGGGAATTTTGGCTGTCATACTGCACACAGGGAGATACACTCAATGAAGTAGATAAATACTTGCTTCTTGAGTTTGCGAAACAGGAACATCTGTTGATGGCTGATGCTTGAGTTTCTTCTTCTCCTCTCCTCTGAACCCGTCCTCTCAGGCAGCCAACTTCTACTTCTTTCAGGACAGTGTCTGTGTTTCAAAAGAGTCAGAGAGATGGACAGGGACACAGTGTTTAGTTTTTTTAATCTCCCCATATGAATTCAATATTACCTTTTCATGTCACTTCAAACCATAAGAGATAGATAATGTAGTAGAGAACCTATTTGAGCCCTGACCCAGCTCACAAAACTGAAGGTGACCATTTTGAATGACAGCACAAGGTGATTTTTGGGGACTTCAGGGTATTATCTGACTGACTTGCAGACTAACCCCAAGTCTCACTCAAGTAGGGAATTTTGAGAGTCAGATTAGATGCAGAAAGGTGTTAAATACCCCCTCCCCCCCTCCCCTCCTCCCATCACCTCCCAGGTCAGGAGTGCTGTTAATTTGCATCTCTAGAAGCAGAACTCTCTGTGTCATTAGTTAGCAACTGATGTCATGAAATCAATGTCTCTTATATTTATTTAGAATCACTTTTGATTTCCTAAAGTCATATTGTATTTGAAAGTGCTTATTCAGGCCTTTGTAAAAATATCAAACAAGCTCTAAAGCAAAGCAATTCAGCCAAATTTTATATTTGACCAACAAAGGATCAATGCCAGCCAACTCTACCTGTAGATCTGGCTTCAACGTGAACATCTTAGTATCTCTGAGAAGGCCTGCATATGAGCTGTAACATGCAGTATGAGTTTACTCAAACCGTCCTCTCAGGCAGGCAACTTCTGCGTCTTTCAGGACAGTGTCTGTGTTTCAAAAGAGTCAGAGAGATGGACAGGGACACAGTGTTTAGTTTTTTTAATCTCCCCATATGAATTCAATATTACCTTTTCATGTCACTTCAAACCATAAGAGATAGATAATGTAGTAGAGAACCTATTTGAGCCCTGACCCAGCTCAGAAAACTGAAGGTGACCATTTTGAATGACAGCACAAGGTGATTTTTGGGGACTTCAGGGTATTATCTGACTGACTTGCAGATTAACTCCAAGTCTCACTCAAGTAGGGAATTTTGAGAGTCAGATTAGATACAGTATTTGGCCTGAGTAAAGAGTGATAGTTTATTTAGGGTTGCATTCCTGCATCAACACAAAGTATTTCACATCAAAGAATCAAGATATTTTTCTAAAGTCATACTGCACACAGAGAGATGCACTCAATGAAATAGATAAATACTTGCTGGCGACCTGGCTGCTGGCACTTTCGGGCAGAGGACTTCAGTGTCCCTTTCTGCTGGCGTGTTGTTCTTCATACACACCCTTGTGAGATGGACAGAGATGCAAGTCCTGTGTGCCTTGTTGCACTTCAGGCAGTGCACCATGTTGTCTGTGTTTCAAAATAGGCAGAGAGATGGACAGGGACACAGTGTTTAGTTTTTTTAATCTCCCCATATGAATTCAATATTACCTTTTCATGTCACTTCAAACCATAAGAGATAGATAATGTAGTAGAGAACCTATTTGAGCCCTGACCCAGCTCAGAAAACTGAAGGTGACCATTTTGAATGACAGCACAAGGTGATTTTTGGGGACTTCAGGGTATTATCTGACTGACTTGCAGATTAACCCCAAGTCTCACTCAAGTAGGGAATTTTGAGAGTCAGATTAGATACAGTATTTGGCCTGAGTAAAGAGTGATAGTTTATTTAGGGTTGCATTCCTGCATCAACACAAAGTATTTCACATCAAAGAATCAAGATATTTTTCTAAAGTCATACTGCACACAGAGAGATGCACTCAATGAAATAGATAAATACTTGCTGGCGACCTGGCTGCTGGCACTTTTGGGCGGAGGACTTCAGTGTCCCTTTCTGCTGGCGTGTTGTTCTTCATACACACCCTTGTGAGATGGACAGAGATGCAAGTCCTGTGTGCCTTGTTGCACTTCAGGCAGTGCACCATGTTGTCTGTGTTTCAAAATAGGCAGAGAGATGGACAGGGACACAGTGTTTAGTTTTTTTAATCTCCCCATATGAATTCAATATTACCTTTTCATGTCACTTCAAACCATAAGAGATAGATAATGTAGTAGAGAACCTATTTGAGCCCTGACCCAGCTCACAAAACTGAAGGTGACCATTTTGAATGACAGCACAAGGTGATTTTTGGGGACTTCAGGGTATTATCTGACTGACTTGCAGACTAACCCCAAGTCTCACTCAAGTAGGGAATTTTGAGAGTCAGATTAGATACAGTATTTGGCCTGGATTAAAGCAGAGGCCTTGCTGCATGTCCTGTAGGTCAATATGAGGAGATTATGCCTGCTAGAGGTGAGTCTTTTTGGATCCTGCAATACCTTTTTTTGTCCAAAAGATGGAGACAGGGCTCAATGGTGGAGACAGGGGAATTTTGGCTGTCATACTGCACACAGGGAGATACACTCAATGAAGTAGATAAATACTTGCTTCTTGAGTTTGCGAAACAGGAACATCTGTTGATGGCTGATGCTTGAGTTTCTTCTTCTCCTCTCCTCTGAAATCGTCCTCTCAGGCAGCCAACTTCTACTTCTTTCAGGACAGTGTCTGTGTTTCAAAAGAGTCAGAGAGATGGACAGGGACACAGTGTTTAGTTTTTTTAATCTCCCCATATGAATTCAATATTACCTTTTCATGTCACTTCAAACCATAAGAGATAGATAATGTAGTAGAGAACCTATTTGAGCCCTGACCCAGCTCAGAAAACTGAAGGTGACCATTTTGAATGACAGCACAAGGTGATTTTTGGGGACTTCAGGGTATTATCTGACTGACTTGCAGATTAACCCCAAGTCTCACTCAAGTAGGGAATTTTGAGAGTCAGATTAGATACAGTATTTGGCCTGAGTAAAGAGTGATAGTTTATTTAGGGTTGCATTCCTGCATCAACACAAAGTATTTCACATCAAAGAATCAAGATATTTTTCTAAAGTCATACTGCACACAGAGAGATGCACTCAATGAAATAGATAAATACTTGCTGGCGACCTGGCTGCTGGCACTTTCGGGCGGAGGACTTCAGTGTCCCTTTCTGCTGGCGTGTTGTTCTTCATACACACCCTTGTGAGATGGACAGAGATGCAAGTCCTGTGTGCCTTGTTGCACTTCAGGCAGTGCACCATGTTGTCTGTGTTTCAAAATAGGCAGAGAGATGGACAGGGACACAGTGTTTAGTTTTTTTAATCTCCCCATATGAATTCAATATTACCTTTTCATGTCACTTCAAACCATAAGAGATAGATAATGTAGTAGAGAACCTATTTGAGCCCTGACCCAGCTCAGAAAACTGAAGGTGACCATTTTGAATGACAGCACAAGGTGATTTTTGGGGACTTCAGGGTATTATCTGACTGACTTGCAGATTAACCCCAAGTCTC
>NW_027466601.1:3272500-3305000 GCF_050575085.1 Anarhichas minor
TTACTGCAACAATTCCCTGCTCCCAGTCCAAAAATCATTGCTGGGTCAAATGTCGGTCCAATCAGCCGTCTCTAATAAGCCTAATTTATATGATAGCCTCATCCGTTTTCCTAAAGTCATACTGCATTGTAAAGCTGAGATTCACACCTTCTAAAAGAGTCAAAGAGGGTTGCTGTACCACTTTCCCTCGGCTTTTAGCATTCGATTGAGTTACTGTAACATTTCCCTTCTCCCAGTCCAAAAATTGTCATGAAGTGACCGTCCAATGCAGCTGGCTGGATTTTGGTCAGACGTGTTTCAAGTTAAACATCAAGCACATCAAATTAAAGCTTGGATTCCTGTCTTTGCAACAGTTATAGTCTTTCTATCCAGTCAAAACCTGGCTGCTGGTGAACAGACTTTTAGTGTGGACAATACTACTGGCCATTTGGAGGCAATTCTGAATTCGAATCTGTTGCCTATATTAAGTCAGCTTTGTCCTCGGCTAGCCTCATCCGTTTTCCTAAAGTCATACTGCATTGTAAAGCTGAGATTCACACCTTCTAAAAGAGTCCAAGAGGGTTGCTGTACCACTTTCCCTCGGCTTTTAGCATTCGATTGAGTTACTGTAACATTTCCCTTCTCCCAGTCCAAAAATTGTCATGAAGTGACCGTCCAATGCAGCTGGCTGTATTTTGGTCAGACGTGTTTCAAGTTAAACATCAAGCACATCAAATTAAAGCTTGGATTCCTGTCTTTGCAACAGTTATAGTCTTTCTATCCAGTCAAAACCTGGCTGCTGGTGAACAGACTTTTAGTGTGGACAATACTACTGGCCATTTGGAGGCAATTCTGAATTCGAATCTGTTGCCTATATTAAGTCAGCATTGTCCTCGGCTAGCCTCATCCGTTTTCCTAAAGTCATACTGCATTTTAAAGCTGAGATTCACACCTTCTAAAAGAGTCCAAGAGGGTTGCTGTACCACTTTGTGTCGGCTTTTAGCATTCGATTGAGTTACTGCAACATTTCCCTGCTCCCAGTCCAAAAATCATTGCTGGGTCAAATGTCGGTCCAATCAGCCGTCTCTAATAAGACTTAATTTACGTGATAGCCTCATCCGTTTTCCTAAAGTCATACTGCATTTTAAAGCTGAGATTCACACCTTCTAAAAGAGTCTAAGAGGGTTGCTGTACCACTTTCCGTCGGCTTTTAGCATTCGATTGAGTTACTGTAAAATTTCCCTTCTCCCAGTCCAAAAATTGTCATGAAGTGACCGTCCAATGCAGCTGGCTGGATTTTGGTCAGACGTGTTTCAAGTTAAACATCAAGCACATCAAATTAAAGCTTGGATTCCTGTCTTTGCAACAGTTATAGTCTTTCTATCCAGTCAAAACCTGGCTGCTGGTGAACAGACTTTTAGTGTGGACAATACTACTGGCCATTGGGAGGCAATTCTGAATTCGAATCTGTTGCCTATATTAAGTCAGCATTGTCCTCGGCTAGCCTCATCCGTTTTCCTAAAGTCATACTGCATTTTAAAGCTGAGATTCACACCTTCTAAAAGAGTCTAAGAGGGTTGCTGTACCACTTTGTGTCGGCTTTTAGCATTCGATTGAGTTACTGCAACAATTCCCTGCTCCCAGTCCAAAAATCATTGCTGGGTCAAATGTCGGTCCAATCAGCCGTCTCTAATAAGCCTAATTTATATGATAGCCTCATCCGTTTTCCTAAAGTCATACTGCATTGTAAAGCTGAGATTCACACCTTCTAAAAGAGTCAAAGAGGGTTGCTGTACCACTTTCCCTCGGCTTTTAGCATTCGATTGAGTTACTGTAACATTTCCCTTCTCCCAGTCCAAAAATTGTCATGAAGTGACCGTCCAATGCAGCTGGCTGTATTTTGGTCAGACGTGTTTCAAGTTAAACATCAAGCACATCAAATTAAAGCTTGGATTCCTGTCTTTGCAACAGTTATAGTCTTTCTATCCAGTCAAAACCTGGCTGCTGGTGAACAGACTTTTAGTGTGGACAATACTACTGGCCATTTGGAGGCAATTCTGAATTCGAATCTGTTGCCTATATTAAGTCAGCATTGTCCTCGGCTAGCCTCATCCGTTTTCCTAAAGTCATACTGCATTTTAAAGCTGAGATTCACACCTTCTAAAAGAGTCCAAGAGGGTTGCTGTACCACTTTGTGTCGGCTTTTAGCATTCGATTGAGTTACTGCAACATTTCCCTGCTCCCAGTCCAAAAATCATTGCTGGGTCAAATGTCGGTCCAATCAGCCGTCTCTAATAAGCCTAATTTATATGATAGCCTCATCCGTTTTCCTAAAGTCATACTGCATTGTAAAACTGAGATTCACACCTTCTAAAAGAGTCAAAGAGGGTTGCTGTACCACTTTCCCTCGGCTTTTAGCATTCGATTGAGTTACTGTAACATTTCCCTTCTCCCAGTCCAAAAATTGTCATGAAGTGACCGTCCAATGCAGCTGGCTGGATTTTGGTCAGACGTGTTTCAAGTTAAACATCAAGCACATCAAATTAAAGCTTGGATTCCTGTCTTTGCAACAGTTATAGTCTTTCTATCCAGTCAAAACCTGGCTGCTGGTGAACAGACTTTTAGTGTGGACAATACTACTGGCCATTTGGAGGCAATTCTGAATTCGAATCTGTTGCCTATATTAAGTCAGCTTTGTCCTCGGCTAGCCTCATCCGTTTTCCTAAAGTCATACTGCATTGTAAAGCTGAGATTCACACCTTCTAAAAGAGTCCAAGAGGGTTGCTGTACCACTTTCCCTCGGCTTTTAGCATTCGATTGAGTTACTGTAACATTTCCCTTCTCCCAGTCCAAAAATTGTCATGAAGTGACCGTCCAATGCAGCTGGCTGGATTTTGGTCAGACGTGTTTCAAGTTAAACATCAAGCACATCAAATTAAAGCTTGGATTCCTGTCTTTGCAACAGTTATAGTCTTTCTATCCAGTCAAAACCTGGCTGCTGGTGAACAGACTTTTAGTGTGGACAATACTACTGGCCATTGGGAGGCAATTCTGAATTCGAATCTGTTGCCTATATTAAGTCAGCATTGTCCTCGGCTAGCCTCATCCGTTTTCCTAAAGTCATACTGCATTTTAAAGCTGAGATTCACACCTTCTAAAAGAGTCTAAGAGGGTTGCTGTACCACTTTGTGTCGGCTTTTAGCATTCGATTGAGTTACTGCAACAATTCCCTGCTCCCAGTCCAAAAATCATTGCTGGGTCAAATGTCGGTCCAATCAGCCGTCTCTAATAAGCCTAATTTATATGATAGCCTCATCCGTTTTCCTAAAGTCATACTGCATTGTAAAGCTGAGATTCACACCTTCTAAAAGAGTCAAAGAGGGTTGCTGTACCACTTTCCCTCGGCTTTTAGCATTCGATTGAGTTACTGTAACATTTCCCTTCTCCCAGTCCAAAAATTGTCATGAAGTGACCGTCCAATGCAGCTGGCTGGATTTTGGTCAGACGTGTTTCAAGTTAAACATCAAGCACATCAAATTAAAGCTTGGATTCCTGTCTTTGCAACAGTTATAGTCTTTCTATCCAGTCAAAACCTGGCTGCTGGTGAACAGACTTTTAGTGTGGACAATACTACTGGCCATTTGGAGGCAATTCTGAATTCGAATCTGTTGCCTATATTAAGTCAGCTTTGTCCTCGGCTAGCCTCATCCGTTTTCCTAAAGTCATACTGCATTGTAAAGCTGAGATTCACACCTTCTAAAAGAGTCCAAGAGGGTTGCTGTACCACTTTCCCTCGGCTTTTAGCATTCGATTGAGTTACTGTAACATTTCCCTTCTCCCAGTCCAAAAATTGTCATGAAGTGACCGTCCAATGCAGCTGGCTGTATTTTGGTCAGACGTGTTTCAAGTTAAACATCAAGCACATCAAATTAAAGCTTGGATTCCTGTCTTTGCAACAGTTATAGTCTTTCTATCCAGTCAAAACCTGGCTGCTGGTGAACAGACTTTTAGTGTGGACAATACTACTGGCCATTTGGAGGCAATTCTGAATTCGAATCTGTTGCCTATATTAAGTCAGCATTGTCCTCGGCTAGCCTCATCCGTTTTCCTAAAGTCATACTGCATTTTAAAGCTGAGATTCACACCTTCTAAAAGAGTCCAAGAGGGTTGCTGTACCACTTTGTGTCGGCTTTTAGCATTCGATTGAGTTACTGCAACATTTCCCTGCTCCCAGTCCAAAAATCATTGCTGGGTCAAATGTCGGTCCAATCAGCCGTCTCTAATAAGACTTAATTTACGTGATAGCCTCATCCGTTTTCCTAAAGTCATACTGCATTTTAAAGCTGAGATTCACACCTTCTAAAAGAGTCTAAGAGGGTTGCTGTACCACTTTCCGTCGGCTTTTAGCATTCGATTGAGTTACTGTAAAATTTCCCTTCTCCCAGTCCAAAAATTGTCATGAAGTGACCGTCCAATGCAGCTGGCTGGATTTTGGTCAGACGTGTTTCAAGTTAAACATCAAGCACATCAAATTAAAGCTTGGATTCCTGTCTTTGCAACAGTTATAGTCTTTCTATCCAGTCAAAACCTGGCTGCTGGTGAACAGACTTTTAGTGTGGACAATACTACTGGCCATTGGGAGGCAATTCTGAATTCGAATCTGTTGCCTATATTAAGTCAGCATTGTCCTCGGCTAGCCTCATCCGTTTTCCTAAAGTCATACTGCATTTTAAAGCTGAGATTCACACCTTCTAAAAGAGTCTAAGAGGGTTGCTGTACCACTTTGTGTCGGCTTTTAGCATTCGATTGAGTTACTGCAACAATTCCCTGCTCCCAGTCCAAAAATCATTGCTGGGTCAAATGTCGGTCCAATCAGCCGTCTCTAATAAGCCTAATTTATATGATAGCCTCATCCGTTTTCCTAAAGTCATACTGCATTGTAAAGCTGAGATTCACACCTTCTAAAAGAGTCAAAGAGGGTTGCTGTACCACTTTCCCTCGGCTTTTAGCATTCGATTGAGTTACTGTAACATTTCCCTTCTCCCAGTCCAAAAATTGTCATGAAGTGACCGTCCAATGCAGCTGGCTGTATTTTGGTCAGACGTGTTTCAAGTTAAACATCAAGCACATCAAATTAAAGCTTGGATTCCTGTCTTTGCAACAGTTATAGTCTTTCTATCCAGTCAAAACCTGGCTGCTGGTGAACAGACTTTTAGTGTGGACAATACTACTGGCCATTTGGAGGCAATTCTGAATTCGAATCTGTTGCCTATATTAAGTCAGCATTGTCCTCGGCTAGCCTCATCCGTTTTCCTAAAGTCATACTGCATTTTAAAGCTGAGATTCACACCTTCTAAAAGAGTCCAAGAGGGTTGCTGTACCACTTTGTGTCGGCTTTTAGCATTCGATTGAGTTACTGCAACATTTCCCTGCTCCCAGTCCAAAAATCATTGCTGGGTCAAATGTCGGTCCAATCAGCCGTCTCTAATAAGACTTAATTTACGTGATAGCCTCATCCGTTTTCCTAAAGTCATACTGCATTTTAAAGCTGAGATTCACACCTTCTAAAAGAGTCTAAGAGGGTTGCTGTACCACTTTCCGTCGGCTTTTAGCATTCGATTGAGTTACTGTAAAATTTCCCTTCTCCCAGTCCAAAAATTGTCATGAAGTGACCGTCCAATGCAGCTGGCTGGATTTTGGTCAGACGTGTTTCAAGTTAAACATCAAGCACATCAAATTAAAGCTTGGATTCCTGTCTTTGCAACAGTTATAGTCTTTCTATCCAGTCAAAACCTGGCTGCTGGTGAACAGACTTTTAGTGTGGACAATACTACTGGCCATTGGGAGGCAATTCTGAATTCGAATCTGTTGCCTATATTAAGTCAGCATTGTCCTCGGCTAGCCTCATCCGTTTTCCTAAAGTCATACTGCATTTTAAAGCTGAGATTCACACCTTCTAAAAGAGTCTAAGAGGGTTGCTGTACCACTTTGTGTCGGCTTTTAGCATTCGATTGAGTTACTGCAACAATTCCCTGCTCCCAGTCCAAAAATCATTGCTGGGTCAAATGTCGGTCCAATCAGCCGTCTCTAATAAGCCTAATTTATATGATAGCCTCATCCGTTTTCCTAAAGTCATACTGCATTGTAAAACTGAGATTCACACCTTCTAAAAGAGTCAAAGAGGGTTGCTGTACCACTTTCCCTCGGCTTTTAGCATTCGATTGAGTTACTGTAACATTTCCCTTCTCCCAGTCCAAAAATTGTCATGAAGTGACCGTCCAATGCAGCTGGCTGGATTTTGGTCAGACGTGTTTCAAGTTAAACATCAAGCACATCAAATTAAAGCTTGGATTCCTGTCTTTGCAACAGTTATAGTCTTTCTATCCAGTCAAAACCTGGCTGCTGGTGAACAGACTTTTAGTGTGGACAATACTACTGGCCATTTGGAGGCAATTCTGAATTCGAATCTGTTGCCTATATTAAGTCAGCTTTGTCCTCGGCTAGCCTCATCCGTTTTCCTAAAGTCATACTGCATTGTAAAGCTGAGATTCACACCTTCTAAAAGAGTCTAAGAGGGTTGCTGTACCACTTTGTGTCGGCTTTTAGCATTCGATTGAGTTACTGCAACAATTCCCTGCTCCCAGTCCAAAAATCATTGCTGGGTCAAATGTCGGTCCAATCAGCCGTCTCTAATAAGCCTAATTTATATGATAGCCTCATCCGTTTTCCTAAAGTCATACTGCATTGTAAAGCTGAGATTCACACCTTCTAAAAGAGTCAAAGAGGGTTGCTGTACCACTTTCCCTCGGCTTTTAGCATTCGATTGAGTTACTGTAACATTTCCCTTCTCCCAGTCCAAAAATTGTCATGAAGTGACCGTCCAATGCAGCTGGCTGGATTTTGGTCAGACGTGTTTCAAGTTAAACATCAAGCACATCAAATTAAAGCTTGGATTCCTGTCTTTGCAACAGTTATAGTCTTTCTATCCAGTCAAAACCTGGCTGCTGGTGAACAGACTTTTAGTGTGGACAATACTACTGGCCATTTGGAGGCAATTCTGAATTCGAATCTGTTGCCTATATTAAGTCAGCTTTGTCCTCGGCTAGCCTCATCCGTTTTCCTAAAGTCATACTGCATTGTAAAGCTGAGATTCACACCTTCTAAAAGAGTCCAAGAGGGTTGCTGTACCACTTTCCCTCGGCTTTTAGCATTCGATTGAGTTACTGTAACATTTCCCTTCTCCCAGTCCAAAAATTGTCATGAAGTGACCATCCAATGCAGCTGGCTGTATTTTGGTCAGACGTGTTTCAAGTTAAACATCAAGCACATCAAATTAAAGCTTGGATTCCTGTCTTTGCAACAGTTATAGTCTTTCTATCCAGTCAAAACCTGGCTGCTGGTGAACAGACATTTAGTGTGGACAATACTACTGGCCATTTGGAGGCAATTCTGAATTCGAATCTGTTGCCTATATTAAGTCAGCATTGTCCTCGGCTAGCCTCATCCGTTTTCCTAAAGTCATACTGCATTTTAAAGCTGAGATTCACACCTTCTAAAAGAGTCCAAGAGGGTTGCTGTACCACTTTGTGTCGGCTTTTAGCATTCGATTGAGTTACTGCAACATTTCCCTGCTCCCAGTCCAAAAATCATTGCTGGGTCAAATGTCGGTCCAATCAGCCGTCTCTAATAAGACTTAATTTACGTGATAGCCTCATCCGTTTTCCTAAAGTCATACTGCATTTTAAAGCTGAGATTCACACCTTCTAAAAGAGTCTAAGAGGGTTGCTGTACCACTTTCCGTCGGCTTTTAGCATTCGATTGAGTTACTGTAAAATTTCCCTTCTCCCAGTCCAAAAATTGTCATGAAGTGACCGTCCAATGCAGCTGGCTGGATTTTGGTCAGACGTGTTTCAAGTTAAACATCAAGCACATCAAATTAAAGCTTGGATTCCTGTCTTTGCAACAGTTATAGTCTTTCTATCCAGTCAAAACCTGGCTGCTGGTGAACAGACTTTTAGTGTGGACAATACTACTGGCCATTGGGAGGCAATTCTGAATTCGAATCTGTTGCCTATATTAAGTCAGCATTGTCCTCGGCTAGCCTCATCCGTTTTCCTAAAGTCATACTGCATTTTAAAGCTGAGATTCACACCTTCTAAAAGAGTCTAAGAGGGTTGCTGTACCACTTTGTGTCGGCTTTTAGCATTCGATTGAGTTACTGCAACAATTCCCTGCTCCCAGTCCAAAAATCATTGCTGGGTCAAATGTCGGTCCAATCAGCCGTCTCTAATAAGCCTAATTTATATGATAGCCTCATCCGTTTTCCTAAAGTCATACTGCATTGTAAAGCTGAGATTCACACCTTCTAAAAGTGTCAAAGAGGGTTGCTGTACCACTTTCCCTCGGCTTTTAGCATTCGATTGAGTTACTGTAACATTTCCCTTCTCCCAGTCCAAAAATTGTCATGAAGTGACCGTCCAATGCAGCTGGCTGGATTTTGGTCAGACGTGTTTCAAGTTAAACATCAAGCACATCAAATTAAAGCTTGGATTCCTGTCTTTGCAACAGTTATAGTCTTTCTATCCAGTCAAAACCTGGCTGCTGGTGAACAGACTTTTAGTGTGGACAATACTACTGGCCATTTGGAGGCAATTCTGAATTCGAATCTGTTGCCTATATTAAGTCAGCTTTGTCCTCGGCTAGCCTCATCCGTTTTCCTAAAGTCATACTGCATTGTAAAGCTGAGATTCACACCTTCTAAAAGAGTCCAAGAGGGTTGCTGTACCACTTTCCCTCGGCTTTTAGCATTCGATTGAGTTACTGTAACATTTCCCTTCTCCCAGTCCAAAAATTGTCATGAAGTGACCGTCCAATGCAGCTGGCTGGATTTTGGTCAGACGTGTTTCAAGTTAAACATCAAGCACATCAAATTAAAGCTTGGATTCCTGTCTTTGCAACAGTTATAGTCTTTCTATCCAGTCAAAACCTGGCTGCTGGTGAACAGACTTTTAGTGTGGACAATACTACTGGCCATTGGGAGGCAATTCTGAATTCGAATCTGTTGCCTATATTAAGTCAGCATTGTCCTCGGCTAGCCTCATCCGTTTTCCTAAAGTCATACTGCATTTTAAAGCTGAGATTCACACCTTCTAAAAGAGTCTAAGAGGGTTGCTGTACCACTTTGTGTCGGCTTTTAGCATTCGATTGAGTTACTGCAACAATTCCCTGCTCCCAGTCCAAAAATCATTGCTGGGTCAAATGTCGGTCCAATCAGCCGTCTCTAATAAGCCTAATTTATATGATAGCCTCATCCGTTTTCCTAAAGTCATACTGCATTGTAAAGCTGATATTCACACCTTCTAAAAGAGTCCAAGAGGGTTGCTGTACCACTTTCCCTCGGCTTTTAGCATTCGATTGAGTTACTGTAACATTTCCCTTCTCCCAGTCCAAAAATTGTCATGAAGTGACCGTCCAATGCAGCTGGCTGGATTTTGGTCAGACGTGTTTCAAGTTAAACATCAAGCACATCAAATTAAAGCTTGGATTCCTGTCTTTGCAACAGTTATAGTCTTTCTATCCAGTCAAAACCTGGCTGCTGGTGAACAGACTTTTAGTGTGGACAATACTACTGGCCATTTGGAGGCAATTCTGAATTCGAATCTGTTGCCTATATTAAGTCAGCTTTGTCCTCGGCTAGCCTCATCCGTTTTCCTAAAGTCATACTGCATTGTAAAGCTGAGATTCACACCTTCTAAAAGAGTCCAAGAGGGTTGCTGTACCACTTTCCCTCGGCTTTTAGCATTCGATTGAGTTACTGTAACATTTCCCTTCTCCCAGTCCAAAAATTGTCATGAAGTGACCGTCCAATGCAGCTGGCTGGATTTTGGTCAGACGTGTTTCAAGTTAAACATCAAGCACATCAAATTAAAGCTTGGATTCCTGTCTTTGCAACAGTTATAGTCTTTCTATCCAGTCAAAACCTGGCTGCTGGTGAACAGACTTTTAGTGTGGACAATACTACTGGCCATTGGGAGGCAATTCTGAATTCGAATCTGTTGCCTATATTAAGTCAGCATTGTCCTCGGCTAGCCTCATCCGTTTTCCTAAAGTCATACTGCATTTTAAAGCTGAGATTCACACCTTCTAAAAGAGTCTAAGAGGGTTGCTGTACCACTTTGTGTCGGCTTTTAGCATTCGATTGAGTTACTGCAACAATTCCCTGCTCCCAGTCCAAAAATCATTGCTGGGTCAAATGTCGGTCCAATCAGCCGTCTCTAATAAGCCTAATTTATATGATAGCCTCATCCGTTTTCCTAAAGTCATACTGCATTGTAAAGCTGAGATTCACACCTTCTAAAAGAGTCCAAGAGGGTTGCTGTACCACCTTCCCTCGGCTTTTAGCATTCGATTGAGTTACTGTAACATTTCCCTTCTCCCAGTCCAAAAATTGTCATGAAGTGACCGTCCAATGCAGCTGGCTGGATTTTGGTCAGACGTGTTTCAAGTTAAACATCAAGCACATCAAATTAAAGCTTGGATTCCTGTCTTTGCAACAGTTATAGTCTTTCTATCCAGTCAAAACCTGGCTGCTGGTGAACAGACTTTTAGTGTGGACAATACTACTGGCCATTGGGAGGCAATTCTGAATTCGAATCTGTTGCCTATATTAAGTCAGCATTGTCCTCGGCTAGCCTCATCCGTTTTCCTAAAGTCATACTGCATTTTAAAGCTGAGATTCACACCTTCTAAAAGAGTCTAAGAGGGTTGCTGTACCACTTTGTGTCGGCTTTTAGCATTCGATTGAGTTACTGCAACAATTCCCTGCTCCCAGTCCAAAAATCATTGCTGGGTCAAATGTCGGTCCAATCAGCCGTCTCTAATAAGCCTAATTTATATGATAGCCTCATCCGTTTTCCTAAAGTCATACTGCATTGTAAAGCTGAGATTCACACCTTCTAAAAGAGTCCAAGAGGGTTGCTGTACCACTTTCCCTCGGCTTTTAGCATTCGATTGAGTTACTGTAACATTTCCCTTCTCCCAGTCCAAAAATTGTCATGAAGTGACCGTCCAATGCAGCTGGCTGGATTTTGGTCAGACGTGTTTCAAGTTAAACATCAAGCACATCAAATTAAAGCTTGGATTCCTGTCTTTGCAACAGTTATAGTCTTTCTATCCAGTCAAAACCTGGCTGCTGGTGAACAGACTTTTAGTGTGGACAATACTACTGGCCATTGGGAGGCAATTCTGAATTCGAATCTGTTGCCTATATTAAGTCAGCATTGTCCTCGGCTAGCCTCATCCGTTTTCCTAAAGTCATACTGCATTTTAAAGCTGAGATTCACACCTTCTAAAAGAGTCTAAGAGGGTTGCTGTACCACTTTGTGTCGGCTTTTAGCATTCGATTGAGTTACTGCAACAATTCCCTGCTCCCAGTCCAAAAATCATTGCTGGGTCAAATGTCGGTCCAATCAGCCATCTCTAATAAGCTTAATTTATATGATAGCCTCATCCGTTTTCCTAAAGTCATACTGCATTGTAAAGCTGAGATTCACACCTTCTAAAAGAGTCCAAGAGGGTTGCTGTACCACTTTCCCTCGGCTTTTAGCATTCGATTGAGTTACTGTAACATTTCCCTTCTCCCAGTCCAAAAATTGTCATGAAGTGACCGTCCAATGCAGCTGGCTGGATTTTGGTCAGACGTGTTTCAAGTTAAACATCAAGCACATCAAATTAAAGCTTGGATTCCTGTCTTTGCAACAGTTATAGTCTTTCTATCCAGTCAAAACCTGGCTGCTGGTGAACAGACTTTTAGTGTGGACAATACTACTGGCCATTGGGAGGCAATTCTGAATTCGAATCTGTTGCCTATATTAAGTCAGCATTGTCCTCGGCTAGCCTCATCCGTTTTCCTAAAGTCATACTGCATTTTAAAGCTGAGATTCACACCTTCTAAAAGAGTCTAAGAGGGTTGCTGTACCACTTTGTGTCGGCTTTTAGCATTCGATTGAGTTACTGCAACAATTCCCTGCTCCCAGTCCAAAAATCATTGCTGGGTCAAATGTCGGTCCAATCAGCCGTCTCTAATAAGCCTAATTTATATGATAGCCTCATCCGTTTTCCTAAAGTCATACTGCATTGTAAAGCTGAGATTCACACCTTCTAAAAGAGTCCAAGAGGGTTGCTGTACCACTTTCCCTCGGCTTTTAGCATTCGATTGAGTTACTGTAACATTTCCCTTCTCCCAGTCCAAAAATTGTCATGAAGTGACCGTCCAATGCAGCTGGCTGGATTTTGGTCAGACGTGTTTCAAGTTAAACATCAAGCACATCAAATTAAAGCTTGGATTCCTGTCTTTGCAACAGTTATAGTCTTTCTATCCAGTCAAAACCTGGCTGCTGGTGAACAGACTTTTAGTGTGGACAATACTACTGGCCATTGGGAGGCAATTCTGAATTCGAATCTGTTGCCTATATTAAGTCAGCATTGTCCTCGGCTAGCCTCATCCGTTTTCCTAAAGTCATACTGCATTTTAAAGCTGAGATGCACACCTTCTAAAAGAGTCCAAGAGGGTTGCTGTACCACTTTCCCTCGGCTTTTAGCATTCGATTGAGTTACTGTAACATTTCCCTTCTCCCAGTCCAAAAATTGTCATGAAGTGACCGTCCAATGCAGCTGGCTGGATTTTGGTCAGACGTGTTTCAAGTTAAACATCAAGCACATCAAATTAAAGCTTGGATTCCTGTCTTTGCAACAGTTATAGTCTTTCTATCCAGTCAAAACCTGGCTGCTGGTGAACAGACTTTTAGTGTGGACAATACTACTGGCCATTGGGAGGCAATTCTGAATTCGAATCTGTTGCCTATATTAAGTCAGCATTGTCCTCGGCTAGCCTCATCCGTTTTCCTAAAGTCATACTGCATTTTAAAGCTGAGATTCACACCTTCTAAAAGAGTCTAAGAGGGTTGCTGTACCACTTTGTGTCGGCTTTTAGCATTCGATTGAGTTACTGCAACAATTCCCTGCTCCCAGTCCAAAAATCATTGCTGGGTCAAATGTCGGTCCAATCAGCCGTCTCTAATAAGCCTAATTTATATGATAGCCTCATCCGTTTTCCTAAAGTCATACTGCATTGTAAAGCTGAGATTCACACCTTCTAAAAGAGTCCAAGAGGGTTGCTGTACCACTTTCCCTCGGCTTTTAGCATTCGATTGAGTTACTGTAACATTTCCCTTCTCCCAGTCCAAAAATTGTCATGAAGTGACCGTCCAATGCAGCTGGCTGGATTTTGGTCAGACGTGTTTCAAGTTAAACATCAAGCACATCAAATTAAAGCTTGGATTCCTGTCTTTGCAACAGTTATAGTCTTTCTATCCAGTCAAAACCTGGCTGCTGGTGAACAGACTTTTAGTGTGGACAATACTACTGGCCATTGGGAGGCAATTCTGAATTCGAATCTGTTGCCTATATTAAGTCAGCATTGTCCTCGGCTAGCCTCATCCGTTTTCCTAAAGTCATACTGCATTTTAAAGCTGAGATTCACACCTTCTAAAAGAGTCTAAGAGGGTTGCTGTACCACTTTGTGTCGGCTTTTAGCATTCGATTGAGTTACTGCAACAATTCCCTGCTCCCAGTCCAAAAATCATTGCTGGGTCAAATGTCGGTCCAATCAGCCATCTCTAATAAGCTTAATTTATATGATAGCCTCATCCGTTTTCCTAAAGTCATACTGCATTGTAAAGCTGAGATTCACACCTTCTAAAAGAGTCCAAGAGGGTTGCTGTACCACTTTCCCTCGGCTTTTAGCATTCGATTGAGTTACTGTAACATTTCCCTTCTCCCAGTCCAAAAATTGTCATGAAGTGACCGTCCAATGCAGCTGGCTGGATTTTGGTCAGACGTGTTTCAAGTTAAACATCAAGCGCATCAAATTAAAGCTTGGATTCCTGTCTTTGCAACAGTTATAGTCTTTCTATCCAGTCAAAACCTGGCTGCTGGTGAACAGACTTTTAGTGTGGACAATACTACTGGCCATTGGGAGGCAATTCTGAATTCGAATCTGTTGCCTATATTAAGTCAGCTTTTTCCTCGGCTAGCCTCATCCGTTTTCCTAAAGTCATACTGCATTGTAAAGCTGAGATTCACACCTTCTAAAAGAGTCTAAGAGGGTTGCTGTACCACTTTGTGTCGGCTTTTAGCATTCGATTGAGTTACTGCAACAATTCCCTGCTCCCAGTCCAAAAATCATTGCTGGGTCAAATGTCGGTCCAATCAGCCGTCTCTAATAAGCCTTAATTTATATGATAGCCTCATCCGTTTTTCTAAATTCATACTGCATTTGAAAGCTGAGATTCACACATTCAAAAAGAGTCCAAGAGTGTGCATGTGGCACTTTGTGTTAGCCTTTAGTGCACATAACAGTGTAGTGCGTTTCACGCTGCGTCAAATGTCGGTCCAATCAGCTGTCTCTAATAAGCCTTAATTTATATGATAGCCTCATCCGTTTTTCTAAATTCATACTGCATTTGAAAGCTGAGATTCACACATTCAAAAAGAGTCCAAGAGTGTGCATGTGGCACTTTGTGTTAGCCTTTAGTGCACATAACAGTGTAGTGCGTTTCACGCTGCGTCAAATGTCGGTCAAATGTCGGTCCAATCAGCCGTCTCTAATAAGCCTTAATTTATATGATAGCCTCATCCGTTTTTCTAAATTCATACTGCATTTGAAAGCTGAGATTCACACATTCAAAAAGAGTCCAAGAGTGTGCATGTGGCACTTTGTGTTAGCCTTTAGTGCACATAACAGTGTAGTGCGTTTCACGCTGCGTCAAATGTCGGTCCAATCAGCCGTCTCTAATAAGCCTTAATTTATATGATAGCCTCATCCGTTTTTCTAAATTCATACTGCATTTGAAAGCTGAGATTCACACCTTCAAAAAGAGTCCAAGAGGGTGCATGTGGCACTTTGTTTTGGCCTTTAGTGCACATAACAGTGTAGTGCCTTTCACGCTGCGTCAAATGTCTGTCCAATCAGCCGTCTCTAATAAGACTGAATTTACATGATAGCCTCATCCGTTTTTGTGAGTTCATACTGCATTTGAAAGCTGAGATTCACACCTCCTAAAAGAGTCCAAGAGTGTGCATGTGGCACTTTGTGTCGGACTTTAGCGCACATAACACTCGAGTGCCTTTCACGCTCGGTCAGATGTCGTACCAATCTGCCGTCACTAATAAGCCTTAATTTACATGATAGCCTCATTATTTTTTCTAAAATCATACTGCATTTTAAAGCTGAGATTCACACCTTCCAATAGAGTCCAAGAGGGTTCATGGGAAGGTTTGCGTCGGCTGTCAGCGTTGACTTGATTCACGTTAACCGGGCGATAAGAAATGTCAGGTTATGTTGTGGGAGTCAATCCTGGAAATTATAAAAATTCATAAAAAATCGAATTTTGCTTGTATTTGTGTATAAATGCATCGGTGTAGTCATTGGACGCTAGCAAGACCCGTGAGCATGTTTGATTGGGATAAATCTGCACAGAAATTATTTTTTTATTATGTTGAGGCCATATTGGCCTGTGTGAGACGGTGTGGATTACCGGTGCCGTAGGTGCTACCCGTGTGACCTTGGTGTCGTAGAGGTCGGCCGGGCTTTAGTCTTACATACACGCCGAGTTCACGCGTCAAAATCGCCCCGTTTGGCCAAATATGGATTTTCCCATATTGGTCCTCCCCATATTTTACAGGGGATTTGCTGAATATTTAGGCTTGACCCCGGATATTAATTTCCATACAAAAATATTATGCTCACTGGGTTGGTCTCGACGAGTTATGCCGAGATATGCAAAAATTTTTTCGGGGTACCACGTCGGAGTGACCCTGTTGAGGTTGACCCCGGGGTTGGTTTCACAAAATCCCCTGAAAAATTACAGGGTATTTGCTGCGGGCCATTTTCGGGTTTTCAGGGGATTTGCTGCACAATGCCCGGAGTGTCTCCAGACACCAAATCACCTGCAGAAGCATTCAGACAGCTGTTACTTTTAAGATATTCTGGCTTGAAGGTTGAATACTTCACAATTGTGTCATTTTGACTTCCAATCTGCCAAATATGTCATATCTCACACCTATTTAATTTTTTTTCAAAAAAAAAAAAAAAGCCCCTTTTCCAGGTTCACCAAATCACCTGTAGAAGCATTCAGATAGCTATTACTTTTAAGATATTCTGGCTTGAAGGTTGAATACTTTATAATTGTGTCATTTTGATTATCAACCTTCCAAATATGTCATATCTCACACCTATTTAATTTTTTTTCTATTTCCAAAAGCCCCTTTTCCAGGTTCACCAAATCACCTGGAGAAGCATTCAGATAGCTATTACTGTTAAGATATTCTGGCTTGAAGGTTGAATACTTTATAATTGTATCATTTTGATTTTTAACCTCCCCAAAATGTCATATCTCACACCTATTTAATTTTTTTTCTATTTCCAAAAGCCCCTTTTCCAGGTTCACCAAATCACCTGGAGAAGCATTCAGATAGCTATTACTGTTAAGATATTGTGGCTTGAAGGTTGACTACTTTATAATTGTATCATTTGGACTTCCAATCTCCCAAATATGTTATATCTCACACCTATTTAAGTTTTTTTATAAAGCCCCTTTTCCAGGTTCACCAAATCACCTGGAGAAGCATTCAGATAGCTATTACTGTTAAGATATTGTGGCTTGAAGGTTGAATACTTTATAATTGTATCATTTGGACTTCCAATCTCCCAAATATGTCATATCTCACACCTATTTAAGTTTTTTTATAAAGCCCCTTTTCCAGGTTCACCAAATCACCTGGAGAAGCATTCAGATAGCTATTACTGTTAAGATATTGTGGCTTGAAGGTTGAATACTTTATAATTGTATCATTTGGACTTCCAATCTCCCAAATATGTTATATCTCACACCTATTTAAGTTTTTTTATAAAGCCCCTTTTCCAGGTTCACCAAATCACCTGGAGAAGCATTCAGATAGCTATTACTGTTAAGATATTGTGGCTTGAAGGTTGAATACTTTATAATTGTATCATTTGGACTTCCAATCTCCCAAATATGTCATATCTCACACCTATTTAAGTTTTTTTATAAAGCCCCTTTTCCAGGTTCACCAAATCAACTGTAAAAGCACTTTTGGAATACCAGATGCACGAAACGGATTACCCTATGCACAAAACGGACTTCCTTAAATACCCGTTTTGCGAGGTCCATATCCCCGCGAATACACAACGCACAGCCGGGACACTTATATGTAACTGTAGTCCAAGTCCCCCTCTACAAATCTATCCGAGTGGATCCTGGATGCGACCTCCACAGCCGAGGCACGGTGTAGTCAAAGTAGGTCGCAGGGACCACATTACGCGCGCCATATCTACCCGGAAATAGAACGCACAGCGGGGATTCTTATACTGAATACACGGCCCCGACGTCCTCTAACCAACCATGTAAGCTGAATAATAAACGGATAACCACAGCCGAGGCAGCGCGTGTTTGAAAACAGCCGGCCGATCTTCATACTCTGACAAAATCACAGCGAACGACTTAAACGAAATACCCGTTTTGCGAGGTCCATATCCCCGCGAATACACAACGCACAGCCGGGACACTTATATGTAACTGTAGTCCAAGTCCCCCTCTACAAATCTATCCGAGTGGATCCTGGATGCGACCTCCACAGCCGAGGCACGGTGTAGTCAAAGTAGGTCGCAGGGACCACATTACGCGCGCCATATCTACCCGGAAATAGAACGCACAGCGGGGATTCTTATACTGAATACACGGCCCCGACGTCCTCTAACCAACCATGTAAGCTGAATAATAAACGGATAACCACAGCCGAGGCAGCGCGTCTTTGAAAAGCGCCGGGCGATCTTCATACTCTGTCAAAATCCCAGCGAAAGACGAGCGCCAAAACTCTGTTTCCTTAAACGAAATCGCCGGTTTGCGCGGTCCATATCTCTACCCTATACAGAAAACGGATTACCCTGTGCACGAAACCAGTTTTGGAATACCAGATGCACGAAACGGACTACCCTGTGCGTGGACACTTAGAAAAAAAAACAGGAAATATGTGTTTTGACTGGGGTAACGTGTACTTGATGTACTGGAGGTATTTTTACTCATTTTTCTTACTTTTCCTGCCTGATTTAAGTGCATACACTGCGGGTAGGTCCAGAGAGAATGAGAGTAGATGCAGTTCTATGTTAGATGTTCAGTCAAATGATTAGATACACTATTTGGCCTTTGTAAAGACTGATAGTTTATTTAGGGTTGCATTCCTGCATCAACAAAGTGTTTCACATCACAGAATCACGATATTTTTCTGTCATAATGCCACCATCTGTTGATGGCTGATGCTTGAGTGCCTTCTTCTCCTCTCCTCTGAACCCGTCCTCTCAGGCAGCCAACTTCTGCTTCTTTCAGGACAGTGTCTGTGTTTCAAAAGAGGCAGACAGATGGACAGGGACACAGTGTTTAGTTTTTTTAATCTCCCCATATGAATTCAATATTACCTTTTCATGTCACTTCAAACCATAAGAGATAGATAATGTAGTAGAGAACCTATTTGAGCCCTGACCCAGCTCAGAAAACTGAAGGTGACCATTTTGAATGACAGCACAATGTGATTCCTGGGGACTTCAGGGTATTATCTTACTGACTTGCAGACTAACCCCAAGTCTCACTCAAGTAGGGAATTTTGAGAGTCAGATTAGATACAGTATTTGGCCTGGATTAAAGCAGAGGCCTTGCTGCATGTCCTGTAGGTCAATATGAGGAGATTATGCCTGCAAGAGGAGAGTCTTTTTGGATCCTGCAATACCTTTTTTTGTCCAAAAGATGGCGACAGGGCTCAATGGTGGAGACAGGGGAATTTTGGCTGTCATACTGCACACAGAGATGCACTCAATGAAGTAGATAAATACTTGCTTCTTGAGTTTGCGAAATAGGAACATCTGTTGATGGCTGATGCTTGAGTTTCTTCTTCTCCTCTCCTCTGAACCCGTCCTCTCAGGCAGCCAACTTCTGCTTCTTTCAGGACAGTGTCTGTGTTTCAAAAGAGTCAGAGAGATGGACAGGGACACAGTGTTTAGTTTTTTTAATCTCCCCATATTAATTCAATATTACCTTTTCATGTCACTTCAAACCATAAGAGATAGACAATGTAGTAGAGAACCTATTTGAGCCCTGACCCAGCTCAGAAAACTGAAGGTGACCATTTTGAATGACAGCACAATGTGATTCCTGGGGACTTCAGGGTATTATCTTACTGACTTGCAGACTAACCCCAAGTCTCACTCAAGTAGGGAATTTTGAGAGTCAGATTAGATACAGTATTTGGCCTGGATTAAAGCAGAGGCCTTGCTGCATGTCCTGTAGGTCAATATGAGGAGATTATGCCTGCAAGAGGAGAGTCTTTTTGGATCCTGCAATACCTTTTTTTGTCCAAAAGATGGCGACAGGGCTCAATGGTGGAGACAGGGGAATTTTGGCTGTCATACTGCACACAGAGATGCACTCAATGAAGTAGACAAATACTTGCTTCTTGAGTTTGCGAAATAGGAACATCTGTTGATGGCTGATGCTTGAGTTTCTTCTTCTCCTCTCCTCTGAACCCGTCCTCTCAGGCAGCCAACTTCTGCTTCTTTCAGGACAGTGTCTGTGTTTCAAAAGAGTCAGAGAGATGGACAGGGACACAGTGTTTAGTTTTTTTAATCTCCCCATATTAATTCAATATTACCTTTTCATGTCACTTCAAACCATAAGAGATAGATAATGTAGTAGAGAACCTATTTGAGCCCTGACCCAGCTCAGAAAACTGAAGGTGACCATTTTGAATGACAGCACAATGTGATTCCTGGGGACTATCTTACTGACTTGCAGACTAACCCCAAGTCTCACTCCTGCAATACCTTTTTTTGTCCAAAAGATGGCGACAGGGCTCAATGGTGGAGACAGGGGAATTTTGGCTGTCATACTGCACACAGAGATGCACTCAATGAAGTAGACAAATACTTGCTTCTTGAGTTTGCGAAATAGGAACATCTGTTGATGGCTGATGCTTGAGTTTCTTCTTCTCCTCTCCTCTGAACCCGTCCTCTCAGGCAGCCAACTTCTGCTTCTTTCAGGACAGTGTCTGTGTTTCAAAAGAGTCAGAGAGATGGACAGGGACACAGTGTTTAGTTTTTTTAATCTCCCCATATTAATTCAATATTACCTTTTCATGTCACTTCAAACCATAAGAGATAGATAATGTAGTAGAGAACCTATTTGAGCCCTGACCCAGCTCAGAAAACTGAAGGTGACCATTTTAAATGACAGCACAATGTGATTCCTGGGGACTTCAGGGTATTATCTTACTGACTTGCAGACTAACCCCAAGTCTCACTCCTGCAATACCTTTTTTTGTCCAAAAGATGGCGACAGGGCTCAATGGTGGAGACAGGGGAATTTTGGCTGTCATACTGCACACAGATAGATGCACTCAATGAAGAAGATGAATACTTGCTTTTTGAGTTTGCGAAATAGGAACATCTGTTGATGGCTGATGCTTGAGTTTCTTCTTCTCCTCTCCTCTGAAACCGTCCTCTCAGGCAGCCAACTTCTGCTTCTTTCAGGACAGAGTCTGTGTTTCCAAAGAGGCAGTCAGATATCCCACATCAGCCAGTAAAAAAAAAAAAAAAGAATGAAGGGGGGAGGGGGGTTTAGAAGAAACATCCTGAGTCATACAGAGGGTCTAAAAGGGGCCTCATATGCCAGCGGGGGGAAAGGAGGACAGCATCGGGGCGGTGTCTCCACCATGGGACTTTTTAAAATGTATCTATTTAACATCAAGATATATATAAATTACTGATATGTAATATGAATTAACAATAAAGCACAATTAAAGGAGTTAAAAATAGTGTATAAAAGCATGCATAATAAAAAAAAAACACGCGTGAAGGAAAACAAAAAAAATGTATATAAGGAATTCCAGGCTGGAGGGTGGTGGAGGAAAGGAAGAGGGACTGGAGGCCCCATATCTAGAGCAATGGTGACCTTATTCGTCTAACCACTGCAGGTCCAGCCCCTCTCCTCTAAAGGACTTCCTTTTCACACCGTAGTCAAATTTCAGTTCGTCATCCACCTTAATTTCTGTCAGGGCCTTAAACAGGATTACTACTGTGTCATTCCCATCAACATGCAGCAGGCACTGAAGCGGCTTCAGATTTGGCCTTTTTGAAGAATGGTTTATCAGTCTTCCAACCGTCTCCAGCTCAGGGTGGCACTTGCAGGGATGGGTTTGGGCGTCAATGCAGAGATGCTTTTCCCGAAAAGTGAAGAAAAACATGTATGCCGCATTGTCAGTGACAGCCTCCATCTTCTTATTCCCTTTTTTTGCTGTGATAACTTCACCGTGGTAGTCACAGATGATGTCACCTCTTGAAAACTGCCTGGTTGCAACCACTCCTGCAATCAAGAAAACGTGACATTTTCAGTTATATCGAAATATGAACTGTATAAACATTACAGATTGGAAAACATTTCAATAATTTTTGTTATGGGTGTAGCTAAGGGTCAGCCCAAAATACTGAAATGCTCATTTCAGTGACTCCCCTTACAAGAAAAATGAATTTTGTTCTTACCGAGCCCTTTCTCTCCACCAAACTGTTTTATGGTCACACCCTTCCACATCTGTGAAGCCACGCTCTTGAGGACATGCTTATCACTCTCAACATTTTCTCTTGAGGCTGGCTTCCACATTTTCACAACGTCTTCGGCTGAGGGATGATTGGTCTGCCACCCTTCTTTGGCAATCAACCTCGACACACTCCCGGCTGACGGCTTGCGAATTAGGAAATGTGCTGATGGAAAGAATACAAATATATTCAGTCAAGTAACTAATTTGTCAAACAAAATCAATTGCTGGGTTTGAGTTCTATTTAGTGAGTCGTATTTATAGATTGGAGTACTTACACAGCAGATAATTTCCCCGCTTGATGTATTGCACACCTCGCCACCTATCGTAGTGGCTGCGGTTGCCACTAAACCCAGCATCCATCCTCTGCTTCTTCGAAGGTGGATGTCCATCATTGGTCACAGGAAATGCGGCTTTGAAGGCATCAAATGCAGGTTCTTGTGGTTGAGGACAAGTCTCTGCCGTCTGGCTGGCTGTCTGTGGGGAACATCTGTAAAATGAGGAAAATAAGGATTTAAGTAATTACAAATTTGGACAGCATGGTACTAACTCTCAGATGTTATTTTGATGCGTTAGGTCTATTTACGATGAAGAAACCTACCTGGACAGAGTGGCCAGCAGTACAGCTGTCCGCACAATATCCTGTGCAACTGGCATCCTGTAGTGTGACTTTGCCACTGCTGAGGAGTGAGCCATGTATTGGGCCACACCCTCCTTCTGGGCAGTAGAAAAAGCAGAATTGGCCTCCGTCTCAGCAGCTCTTCTGATCTCTTGGCTCGTCACATTCGGCACCTTGTATCTGCAGTAAGGAAAGATTTTTAGTTTTCCACTCCAAGGTTTCCCCAGAGCAAAACCCAAACACCTCCACCGCTCTGATGTAACACTCAACATGCACTCCTCACACCAAAAACATATTTCGGTCCACGGTCGACGCCAAAGTGCTCCGAACAGATGATCGCGACAAATTATAACTCCTGCAGTAAGGAAAGATGTGATTTAATTAGCTACATACTTCTCATGCAGACGTCCGACGTCATTCGTCACACTGTGGAGAGCTGTGCCGTTTCCCGATATGAAAAAACGGTCACAGGGATCGAGGGCACTGATGTAGGTCGGTCGTATATGCTCATAGTAGGCTTGAAACCACTGTGGGAACAAGAAACAGTTACTTGACAGCAAATGATTGTAGGCAATATACACTTTGTATCATACTAAATATCAGTGGTAAGCAAATTTTGCTGCTATAGAACTTACAGCCTCCTCCTCTTGTGTAAGAGCAAACATAGCAAGGCCCATTGTTGCCGTCTTGTGATTGCTCACACCAATCACAAGCATGTTATCCACCGCCTTCCTCTCAACCCACTCTCGCACCTGTAAAACAATGAAAATATATTAATATATGTCCATATTTCCATATATCCATTGCAGCATATCAAAGGGACATATCAAAGCTGTTAAAATACAGTATACTCACAGTCATTCCTTCCACCGCTCCTGGGCGCTGAAACTGGCGAAGCACCAACATTGCTTCCAGATAGTAGCGGAAGTATGTCTTGTGAGTTTCAGACACCTTGTCGGAGTACTTCCCTGAGACCTCGCTTGAGCCGTTTCCATTTTCGTTGACAAACTTCCCAAATGTATACAGGAAGTCTTTGGCAGCCACTCTCAGCACCTTCTGGGAGTCTCGAAGGCTGGGTGTTCCATCCACAAACCGCCGGTATCTACATAACAAAAACAGAAAAAGAGTCAGATGTTTAAATGCAACACACTCAAGATTGTGGGAGTAAGCATCAATTAATAACCGGACAATACAGAATGAACAGTAAAATCCAAAAATTACCTTGTATTGACAGAGTCCTTGCTGTGGGTCTTTGCGATTGCCTTTCTTAGCGTCTCGACCAACTCTTTGTAGGCCTGGCACTGATTCCGGAACTCCAAGTTGTTGGCACTGAGGTCCAACCTACTCTTCAGGTAGTCGAGAAATCGGAGGACATTTTTGATGTAGTTCAAAATTGTCGCTGCCGTCATATCTGTGGACTTCAAACCCTGGAAGAAGTCCCTGGTCTCTGTGCTTTTCGTCAGGAAGTCCAGAGTTGGCACATCCCCGGTCGGCTGCATGTAGCGCAGGAAACGCGCTACATTGTCAACCTTTGAAGAAGAATGATGAGAAATAAAGGTCAGCATTAACATCTTGATAAGAAACTAGACGTTGAAATCGATGTCCTGAGAATAGAAGTGTGTAGACATCTTACCTCTTGTTGGCAGTTGGTGACATTTAAGTCTACGGACAGGAACTTTTTAAAATCCTTGATCATCTCCGAGTCTCCTGAAAACTTATTGTACAGACCAGCCGCTTGCATTTTCACCCGCACGTTTGTGGTCACAGCTGGAAGGTCTCTGTAAAAATAAAAAGATATATATATATATATATATATATGAAAAAAAGGAAATCCGAAATCATACCTTGTAAAAAATAGCTTTCATTCAAGATGTGCCTTCAATTATATCCCTTTTATGCAAGACAATACACACTGAGACAGTGATACTATTCAACACTAACAGTTAGAGGCCTCAGTGGGAAGGGTGCTAAATATCCACTCCCATCAACTACTAGACGGGGGATGGTCCAAATTGGCATCTGAGAAGAGCCACACTTTCTGTGTCATTAGTTTACTAAAGTCATATTGTATTTCAAAGCTCATATTCAGGCCTTTGTAAAAATATCAAACAAGCTCTAAAGCAAGGAAATTCAGCTGAATTTTATATTTGGCCAACAAATGATCATTGTGAACTTTAAATGCAAAACGGTCACAGAAACTATGAAAAACTGTGTGATATAGTCTACTTACTTTTGCCATGTCGGATCACTTGGCCCTGCATCTGGATCTGAAGAAGAATCTGGCTCAGAGGGCAATTCTGCAGGCGTTGAGGAAGATGGAGCTGTGGCCTCGGAGGTAGAAGCGGCTGCAGTTGGTGAGGAAGGAGCGGCTGCAACACTCAATTCGTTCTCAGGCTCGTGTTGCTGGTTCTTCACCAAGAACCCCCGTTTAAGGAACTCCGTCAACATGGCTAAACGGGAGGGCTTGTGTGGCACCATCTCGCACATGACTTTGTAGTCCCATGTTCTGGAATCGCGGATCCACTTTCGGGCGGATCTCTTCATCTTTTTCAGCTCAGTGGCCCTTTCTGCTGGCGTGTTGTTTTTCATACACACTCTTCTGAGATGGACAGAGATGCAGTCTTGTGCCTTGCAGCACTTCAGGCAGTGCACCATGTTGTGAGCAAGAGATCTTCAAGATAATGACAAAGAGATATAAATTAACCACATTGAATAAATGGAATTCTTCAATAAAAATGCAGAAATATTTACTAAAGGGAACATCAATGACACAAACAAATCTTACCTCGTCTTAGATTGGTTAGGCATTCTGAAATTCAATCAGGTCTCTGAAAAAATGAGAAAGTTCCAAAATGCAGCAACAGCAAAACGGTGTAATGCAGTCAAGTCTCTGATAAAAAGGAGAGAAATCCAAAGATTCAGTAACAACAGCAAAACGGTGTAAGTCAGCAAACCGGTGTAATGCAGTCAAGTCTCTGATAAAAAGGAGAACAATCCAAAGATTCAGTAACAACAGCAAAACGGTGTAAGTCAGCAAAACACAGTGACCTGTAGTGGATTCTGCTACCAGTATATATGCCGAGTTTCAGTCAATCAGCCCTATTGTTATACTGTATGGTTGAATCGACCAATCCAGAGAGGGCCATTATGGAGGGCAGGTCTGAAGTGAAGTACTCCTGATTTTCTCTATATTTTACAAATAACCTTCTATTTCTGGCTAACATGATCTGCTTGAGTGAACTCATACTGCATGTTACAGCTCAGATTCAGGCCTTTTCAAACATACCAAACATGTCCTTGTTCACGTTTAAACAGCTGAATTTAACTTTAAAATGGACAGAAACTAAATGCCAGCCAACTCTACCTGTAGATCTGGCTTCAACATGACAATCTTAGTATCTCTGAGAATGCCTGCATATGAGCTGTAACATGCTATATGAGTTTACTCAATCAGATCATGTTAGCCAGAAATAGAAGGTTATTTGTAAAATGTAGAAATTACTGTTCGACCAGTTACAGGCCACAGCAGAAAGGTGTTAAATACCCCCTCCCCTCCTCCCATCACCTCCCAGGTCAGGAATGCTGTTAATTTGCATCTCTAGAAGAACAGAACTCTCTGTGTCATTAGTTAGCAACTGATGTCATGAAATCAATGTCTCTTATATTTATTTAGAATCACTTTTGATTTCCTAAAGTCATATTGTATTTTAAAGTGCATATTCAGGCCTTTGTAAAAATATCAAACAAGCTCTAAAGCAAAGCAATTCAGCCAAATTTTATATTTGACCAACAAAGGATCAATGCCAGCCAACTCTACCTGTAGATCTGGCTTCAACGTGAACATCTTAGTATCTCTGAGAAGGCCTGCATATGAGCTGTAACATGCAGTATGAGTTTACTCAAACCGTCCTCTCAGGCAGGCAACTTCTGCTTCTTTCAGGACAGTGTCTGTGTTTCAAAAGAGTCAGAGAGATGGACAGGGACACAGTGTTTAGTTTTTTTAATCTCCCCATATGAATTCAATATTACCTTTTCATGTCACTTCAAACCATAAGAGATAGATAATGTAGTAGAGAACCTATTTGAGCCCTGACCCAGCTCAGAAAACTGAAGGTGACCATTTTGAATGACAGCACAAGGTGATTTTTGGGGACTTCAGGGTATTATCTTACTGACTTGCAGACTAACCCCAAGTCTCACTCAAGTAGGGAATTTTGAGAGTCAGATTAGATACAGTATTTGGCCTGGATTAAAGCAGAGGCCTTGCTGCATGTCCTGTAGGTCAATATGAGGAGATTATGCCTGCTAGAGGTGAGTCTTTTTGGATCCTGCAATACCTTTTTTTGTCCAAAAGATGGAGACAGGGCTCAATGGTGGAGACAGGGGAATTTTGGCTGTCATACTGCACACAGGGAGATACACTCAATGAAGTAGATAAATACTTGCTTCTTGAGTTTGCGAAACAGGAACATCTGTTGATGGCTGATGCTTGAGTTTCTTCTTCTCCTCTCCTCTGAACCCGTCCTCTCAGGCAGCCAACTTCTACTTCTTTCAGGACAGTGTCTGTGTTTCAAAAGAGTCAGAGAGATGGACAGGGACACAGTGTTTAGTTTTTTTAATCTCCCCATATGAATTCAATATTACCTTTTCATGTCACTTCAAACCATAAGAGATAGATAATGTAGTAGAGAACCTATTTGAGCCCTGACCCAGCTCAGAAAACTGAAGGTGACCATTTTGAATGACAGCACAAGGTGATTTTTGGGGACTTCAGGGTATTATCTGACTGACTTGCAGACTAACCCCAAGTCTCACTCAAGTAGGGAATTTTGAGAGTCAGATTAGATGCAGAAAGGTGTTAAATACCCCCTCCCCCCCTCCCCTCCTCCCATCACCTCCCAGGTCAGGAGTGCTGTTAATTTGCATCTCTAGAAGCAGAACTCTCTGTGTCATTAGTTAGCAACTGATGTCATGAAATCAATGTCTCTTATATTTATTTAGAATCACTTTTGATTTCCTAAAGTCATATTGTATTTGAAAGTGCTTATTCAGGCCTTTGTAAAAATATCAAACAAGCTCTAAAGCAAAGCAATTCAGCCAAATTTTATATTTGACCAACAAAGGATCAATGCCAGCCAACTCTACCTGTAGATCTGGCTTCAACGTGAACATCTTAGTATCTCTGAGAAGGCCTGCATATGAGCTGTAACATGCAGTATGAGTTTACTCAAACCGTCCTCTCAGGCAGGCAACTTCTGCTTCTTTCAGGACAGTGTCTGTGTTTCAAAAGAGTCAGAGAGATGGACAGGGACACAGTGTTTAGTTTTTTTAATCTCCCCATATGAATTCAATATTACCTTTTCATGTCACTTCAAACCATAAGAGATAGATAATGTAGTAGAGAACCTATTTGAGCCCTGACCCAGCTCAGAAAACTGAAGGTGACCATTTTGAATGACAGCACAAGGTGATTTTTGGGGACTTCAGGGTATTATCTGACTGACTTGCAGATTAACCCCAAGTCTCACTCAAGTAGGGAATTTTGAGAGTCAGATTAGATACAGTATTTGGCCTGAGTAAAGAGTGATAGTTTATTTAGGGTTGCATTCCTGCATCAACACAAAGTATTTCACATCAAAGAATCAAGATATTTTTCTAAAGTCATACTGCACACAGAGAGATGCACTCAATGAAATAGATAAATACTTGCTGGCGACCTGGCTGCTGGCACTTTCGGGCGGAGGACTTCAGTGTCCCTTTCTGCTGGCGTGTTGTTCTTCATACACACCCTTGTGAGATGGACAGAGATGCAAGTCCTGTGTGCCTTGTTGCACTTCAGGCAGTGCACCATGTTGTCTGTGTTTCAAAATAGGCAGAGAGATGGACAGGGACACAGTGTTTAGTTTTTTTAATCTCCCCATATGAATTCAATATTACCTTTTCATGTCACTTCAAACCATAAGAGATAGATAATGTAGTAGAGAACCTATTTGAGCCCTGACCCAGCTCAGAAAACTGAAGGTGACCATTTTGAATGACAGCACAAGGTGATTTTTGGGGACTTAAGGGTATTATCTTACTGACTTGCAGACTAACCCCAAGTCTCACTCAAGTAGGGAATTTTGAGAGTCAGATTAGATACAGTATTTGGCCTGGATTAAAGCAGAGGCCTTGCTGCATGTCCTGTAGGTCAATATGAGGAGATTATGCCTGCTAGAGGTGAGTCTTTTTGGATCCTGCAATACCTTTTTTTGTCCAAAAGATGGAGACAGGGCTCAATGGTGGAGACAGGGGAATTTTGGCTGTCATACTGCACACAGGGAGATACACTCAATGAAGTAGATAAATACTTGCTTCTTGAGTTTGCGAAACAGGAACATCTGTTGATGGCTGATGCTTGAGTTTCTTCTTCTCCTCTCCTCTGAAATCGTCCTCTCAGGCAGCCAACTTCTACTTCTTTCAGGACAGTGTCTGTGTTTCAAAAGAGTCAGAGAGATGGACAGGGACACAGTGTTTAGTTTTTTTAATCTCCCCATATGAATTCAATATTACCTTTTCATGTCACTTCAAACCATAAGAGATAGATAATGTAGTAGAGAACCTATTTGAGCCCTGACCCAGCTCAGAAAACTGAAGGTGACCATTTTGAATGACAGCACAAGGTGATTTTTGGGGACTTCAGGGTATTATCTGACTGACTTGCAGATTAACCCCAAGTCTCACTCAAGTAGGGAATTTTGAGAGTCAGATTAGATACAGTATTTGGCCTGAGTAAAGAGTGATAGTTTATTTAGGGTTGCATTCCTGCATCAACACAAAGTATTTCACATCAAAGAATCAAGATATTTTTCTAAAGTCATACTGCACACAGAGAGATGCACTCAATGAAATAGATAAATACTTGCTGGCGACCTGGCTGCTGGCACTTTCAGGCGGAGGACTTCAGTGTCCCTTTCTGCTGGCGTGTTGTTCTTCATACACACCCTTGTGAGATGGACAGAGATGCAAGTCCTGTGTGCCTTGTTGCACTTCAGGCAGTGCACCATGTTGTCTGTGTTTCAAAAGAGTCAGAGAGATGGACAGGGACACAGTGTTTAGTTTTTTTAATCTCCCCATATGAATTCAATATTACCTTTTCATGTCACTTCAAACCATAAGAGATAGATAATGTAGTAGAGAACCTATTTGAGCCCTGACCCAGCTCAGAAAACTGAAGGTGACCATTTTGAATGACAGCACAAGGTGATTTTTGGGGACTTCAGGGTATTATCTTACTGACTTGCAGACTAACCCCAAGTCTCACTCAAGTAGGGAATTTTGAGAGTCAGATTAGATACAGTATTTGGCCTGGATTAAAGCAGAGGCCTTGCTGCATGTCCTGTAGGTCAATATGAGGAGATTATGCCTGCTAGAGGTGAGTCTTTTTGGATCCTGCAATACCTTTTTTTGTCCAAAAGATGGAGACAGGGCTCAATGGTGGAGACAGGGGAATTTTGGCTGTCATACTGCACACAGGGAGATACACTCAATGAAGTAGATAAATACTTGCTTCTTGAGTTTGCGAAACAGGAACATCTGTTGATGGCTGATGCTTGAGTTTCTTCTTCTCCTCTCCTCTGAACCCGTCCTCTCAGGCAGCCAACTTCTACTTCTTTCAGGACAGTGTCTGTGTTTCAAAAGAGTCAGAGAGATGGACAGGGACACAGTGTTTAGTTTTTTTAATCTCCCCATATGAATTCAATATTACCTTTTCATGTCACTTCAAACCATAAGAGATAGATAATGTAGTAGAGAACCTATTTGAGCCCTGACCCAGCTCACAAAACTGAAGGTGACCATTTTGAATGACAGCACAAGGTGATTTTTGGGGACTTCAGGGTATTATCTGACTGACTTGCAGACTAACCCCAAGTCTCACTCAAGTAGGGAATTTTGAGAGTCAGATTAGATGCAGAAAGGTGTTAAATACCCCCTCCCCCCCTCCCCTCCTCCCATCACCTCCCAGGTCAGGAGTGCTGTTAATTTGCATCTCTAGAAGCAGAACTCTCTGTGTCATTAGTTAGCAACTGATGTCATGAAATCAATGTCTCTTATATTTATTTAGAATCACTTTTGATTTCCTAAAGTCATATTGTATTTGAAAGTGCTTATTCAGGCCTTTGTAAAAATATCAAACAAGCTCTAAAGCAAAGCAATTCAGCCAAATTTTATATTTGACCAACAAAGGATCAATGCCAGCCAACTCTACCTGTAGATCTGGCTTCAACGTGAACATCTTAGTATCTCTGAGAAGGCCTGCATATGAGCTGTAACATGCAGTATGAGTTTACTCAAACCGTCCTCTCAGGCAGGCAACTTCTGCGTCTTTCAGGACAGTGTCTGTGTTTCAAAAGAGTCAGAGAGATGGACAGGGACACAGTGTTTAGTTTTTTTAATCTCCCCATATGAATTCAATATTACCTTTTCATGTCACTTCAAACCATAAGAGATAGATAATGTAGTAGAGAACCTATTTGAGCCCTGACCCAGCTCAGAAAACTGAAGGTGACCATTTTGAATGACAGCACAAGGTGATTTTTGGGGACTTCAGGGTATTATCTGACTGACTTGCAGATTAACTCCAAGTCTCACTCAAGTAGGGAATTTTGAGAGTCAGATTAGATACAGTATTTGGCCTGAGTAAAGAGTGATAGTTTATTTAGGGTTGCATTCCTGCATCAACACAAAGTATTTCACATCAAAGAATCAAGATATTTTTCTAAAGTCATACTGCACACAGAGAGATGCACTCAATGAAATAGATAAATACTTGCTGGCGACCTGGCTGCTGGCACTTTCGGGCAGAGGACTTCAGTGTCCCTTTCTGCTGGCGTGTTGTTCTTCATACACACCCTTGTGAGATGGACAGAGATGCAAGTCCTGTGTGCCTTGTTGCACTTCAGGCAGTGCACCATGTTGTCTGTGTTTCAAAATAGGCAGAGAGATGGACAGGGACACAGTGTTTAGTTTTTTTAATCTCCCCATATGAATTCAATATTACCTTTTCATGTCACTTCAAACCATAAGAGATAGATAATGTAGTAGAGAACCTATTTGAGCCCTGACCCAGCTCAGAAAACTGAAGGTGACCATTTTGAATGACAGCACAAGGTGATTTTTGGGGACTTCAGGGTATTATCTGACTGACTTGCAGATTAACCCCAAGTCTCACTCAAGTAGGGAATTTTGAGAGTCAGATTAGATACAGTATTTGGCCTGAGTAAAGAGTGATAGTTTATTTAGGGTTGCATTCCTGCATCAACACAAAGTATTTCACATCAAAGAATCAAGATATTTTTCTAAAGTCATACTGCACACAGAGAGATGCACTCAATGAAATAGATAAATACTTGCTGGCGACCTGGCTGCTGGCACTTTTGGGCGGAGGACTTCAGTGTCCCTTTCTGCTGGCGTGTTGTTCTTCATACACACCCTTGTGAGATGGACAGAGATGCAAGTCCTGTGTGCCTTGTTGCACTTCAGGCAGTGCACCATGTTGTCTGTGTTTCAAAATAGGCAGAGAGATGGACAGGGACACAGTGTTTAGTTTTTTTAATCTCCCCATATGAATTCAATATTACCTTTTCATGTCACTTCAAACCATAAGAGATAGATAATGTAGTAGAGAACCTATTTGAGCCCTGACCCAGCTCACAAAACTGAAGGTGACCATTTTGAATGACAGCACAAGGTGATTTTTGGGGACTTCAGGGTATTATCTGACTGACTTGCAGACTAACCCCAAGTCTCACTCAAGTAGGGAATTTTGAGAGTCAGATTAGATACAGTATTTGGCCTGGATTAAAGCAGAGGCCTTGCTGCATGTCCTGTAGGTCAATATGAGGAGATTATGCCTGCTAGAGGTGAGTCTTTTTGGATCCTGCAATACCTTTTTTTGTCCAAAAGATGGAGACAGGGCTCAATGGTGGAGACAGGGGAATTTTGGCTGTCATACTGCACACAGGGAGATACACTCAATGAAGTAGATAAATACTTGCTTCTTGAGTTTGCGAAACAGGAACATCTGTTGATGGCTGATGCTTGAGTTTCTTCTTCTCCTCTCCTCTGAAATCGTCCTCTCAGGCAGCCAACTTCTACTTCTTTCAGGACAGTGTCTGTGTTTCAAAAGAGTCAGAGAGATGGACA
>NW_027466601.1:3310000-3320000 GCF_050575085.1 Anarhichas minor
TGTGGACAATACTACTGGCCATTGGGAGGCAATTCTGAATTCGAATCTGTTGCCTATATTAAGTCAGCATTGTCCTCGGCTAGCCTCATCCGTTTTCCTAAAGTCATACTGCATTTTAAAGCTGAGATTCACACCTTCTAAAAGAGTCTAAGAGGGTTGCTGTACCACTTTGTGTCGGCTTTTAGCATTCGATTGAGTTACTGCAACAATTCCCTGCTCCCAGTCCAAAAATCATTGCTGGGTCAAATGTCGGTCCAATCAGCCGTCTCTAATAAGCCTAATTTATATGATAGCCTCATCCGTTTTCCTAAAGTCATACTGCATTGTAAAGCTGAGATTCACACCTTCTAAAAGAGTCCAAGAGGGTTGCTGTACCACTTTCCCTCGGCTTTTAGCATTCGATTGAGTTACTGTAACATTTCCCATCTCCCAGTCCAAAAATTGTCATGAAGTGACCGTCCAATGCAGCTGGCTGGATTTTGGTCAGACGTGTTTCAAGTTAAACATCAAGCACATCAAATTAAAGCTTGGATTCCTGTCTTTGCAACAGTTATAGTCTTTCTATCCAGTCAAAACCTGGCTGCTGGTGAACAGACTTTTAGTGTGGACAATACTACTGGCCATTGGGAGGCAATTCTGAATTCGAATCTGTTGCCTATATTAAGTCAGCATTGTCCTCGGCTAGCCTCATCCGTTTTCCTAAAGTCATACTGCATTTTAAAGCTGAGATTCACACCTTCTAAAAGAGTCTAAGAGGGTTGCTGTACCACTTTGTGTCGGCTTTTAGCATTCGATTGAGTTACTGCAACAATTCCCTGCTCCCAGTCCAAAAATCATTGCTGGGTCAAATGTCGGTCCAATCAGCCGTCTCTAATAAGCCTAATTTATATGATAGCCTCATCCGTTTTCCTAAAGTCATACTGCATTGTAAAGCTGAGATTCACACCTTCTAAAAGAGTCAAAGAGGGTTGCTGTACCACTTTCCCTCGGCTTTTAGCATTCGATTGAGTTACTGTAACATTTCCCTTCTCCCAGTCCAAAAATTGTCATGAAGTGACCGTCCAATGCAGCTGGCTGGATTTTGGTCAGACGTGTTTCAAGTTAAACATCAAGCACATCAAATTAAAGCTTGGATTCCTGTCTTTGCAACAGTTATAGTCTTTCTATCCAGTCAAAACCTGGCTGCTGGTGAACAGACTTTTAGTGTGGACAATACTACTGGCCATTTGGAGGCAATTCTGAATTCGAATCTGTTGCCTATATTAAGTCAGCTTTGTCCTCGGCTAGCCTCATCCGTTTTCCTAAAGTCATACTGCATTGTAAAGCTGAGATTCACACCTTCTAAAAGAGTCCAAGAGGGTTGCTGTACCACTTTCCCTCGGCTTTTAGCATTCGATTGAGTTACTGTAACATTTCCCTTCTCCCAGTCCAAAAATTGTCATGAAGTGACCGTCCAATGCAGCTGGCTGTATTTTGGTCAGACGTGTTTCAAGTTAAACATCAAGCACATCAAATTAAAGCTTGGATTCCTGTCTTTGCAACAGTTATAGTCTTTCTATCCAGTCAAAACCTGGCTGCTGGTGAACAGACTTTTAGTGTGGACAATACTACTGGCCATTTGGAGGCAATTCTGAATTCGAATCTGTTGCCTATATTAAGTCAGCATTGTCCTCGGCTAGCCTCATCCGTTTTCCTAAAGTCATACTGCATTTTAAAGCTGAGATTCACACCTTCTAAAAGAGTCCAAGAGGGTTGCTGTACCACTTTGTGTCGGCTTTTAGCATTCGATTGAGTTACTGCAACATTTCCCTGCTCCCAGTCCAAAAATCATTGCTGGGTCAAATGTCGGTCCAATCAGCCGTCTCTAATAAGACTTAATTTACGTGATAGCCTCATCCGTTTTCCTAAAGTCATACTGCATTTTAAAGCTGAGATTCACACCTTCTAAAAGAGTCTAAGAGGGTTGCTGTACCACTTTCCGTCGGCTTTTAGCATTCGATTGAGTTACTGTAAAATTTCCCTTCTCCCAGTCCAAAAATTGTCATGAAGTGACCGTCCAATGCAGCTGGCTGGATTTTGGTCAGACGTGTTTCAAGTTAAACATCAAGCACATCAAATTAAAGCTTGGATTCCTGTCTTTGCAACAGTTATAGTCTTTCTATCCAGTCAAAACCTGGCTGCTGGTGAACAGACTTTTAGTGTGGACAATACTACTGGCCATTGGGAGGCAATTCTGAATTCGAATCTGTTGCCTATATTAAGTCAGCATTGTCCTCGGCTAGCCTCATCCGTTTTCCTAAAGTCATACTGCATTTTAAAGCTGAGATTCACACCTTCTAAAAGAGTCTAAGAGGGTTGCTGTACCACTTTGTGTCGGCTTTTAGCATTCGATTGAGTTACTGCAACAATTCCCTGCTCCCAGTCCAAAAATCATTGCTGGGTCAAATGTCGGTCCAATCAGCCGTCTCTAATAAGCCTAATTTATATGATAGCCTCATCCGTTTTCCTAAAGTCATACTGCATTGTAAAGCTGAGATTCACACCTTCTAAAAGAGTCAAAGAGGGTTGCTGTACCACTTTCCCTCGGCTTTTAGCATTCGATTGAGTTACTGTAACATTTCCCTTCTCCCAGTCCAAAAATTGTCATGAAGTGACCGTCCAATGCAGCTGGCTGTATTTTGGTCAGACGTGTTTCAAGTTAAACATCAAGCACATCAAATTAAAGCTTGGATTCCTGTCTTTGCAACAGTTATAGTCTTTCTATCCAGTCAAAACCTGGCTGCTGGTGAACAGACTTTTAGTGTGGACAATACTACTGGCCATTTGGAGGCAATTCTGAATTCGAATCTGTTGCCTATATTAAGTCAGCATTGTCCTCGGCTAGCCTCATCCGTTTTCCTAAAGTCATACTGCATTTTAAAGCTGAGATTCACACCTTCTAAAAGAGTCCAAGAGGGTTGCTGTACCACTTTGTGTCGGCTTTTAGCATTCGATTGAGTTACTGCAACATTTCCCTGCTCCCAGTCCAAAAATCATTGCTGGGTCAAATGTCGGTCCAATCAGCCGTCTCTAATAAGCCTAATTTATATGATAGCCTCATCCGTTTTCCTAAAGTCATACTGCATTGTAAAACTGAGATTCACACCTTCTAAAAGAGTCAAAGAGGGTTGCTGTACCACTTTCCCTCGGCTTTTAGCATTCGATTGAGTTACTGTAACATTTCCCTTCTCCCAGTCCAAAAATTGTCATGAAGTGACCGTCCAATGCAGCTGGCTGGATTTTGGTCAGACGTGTTTCAAGTTAAACATCAAGCACATCAAATTAAAGCTTGGATTCCTGTCTTTGCAACAGTTATAGTCTTTCTATCCAGTCAAAACCTGGCTGCTGGTGAACAGACTTTTAGTGTGGACAATACTACTGGCCATTTGGAGGCAATTCTGAATTCGAATCTGTTGCCTATATTAAGTCAGCTTTGTCCTCGGCTAGCCTCATCCGTTTTCCTAAAGTCATACTGCATTGTAAAGCTGAGATTCACACCTTCTAAAAGAGTCCAAGAGGGTTGCTGTACCACTTTCCCTCGGCTTTTAGCATTCGATTGAGTTACTGTAACATTTCCCTTCTCCCAGTCCAAAAATTGTCATGAAGTGACCGTCCAATGCAGCTGGCTGGATTTTGGTCAGACGTGTTTCAAGTTAAACATCAAGCACATCAAATTAAAGCTTGGATTCCTGTCTTTGCAACAGTTATAGTCTTTCTATCCAGTCAAAACCTGGCTGCTGGTGAACAGACTTTTAGTGTGGACAATACTACTGGCCATTGGGAGGCAATTCTGAATTCGAATCTGTTGCCTATATTAAGTCAGCATTGTCCTCGGCTAGCCTCATCCGTTTTCCTAAAGTCATACTGCATTTTAAAGCTGAGATTCACACCTTCTAAAAGAGTCTAAGAGGGTTGCTGTACCACTTTGTGTCGGCTTTTAGCATTCGATTGAGTTACTGCAACAATTCCCTGCTCCCAGTCCAAAAATCATTGCTGGGTCAAATGTCGGTCCAATCAGCCGTCTCTAATAAGCCTAATTTATATGATAGCCTCATCCGTTTTCCTAAAGTCATACTGCATTGTAAAGCTGAGATTCACACCTTCTAAAAGAGTCAAAGAGGGTTGCTGTACCACTTTCCCTCGGCTTTTAGCATTCGATTGAGTTACTGTAACATTTCCCTTCTCCCAGTCCAAAAATTGTCATGAAGTGACCGTCCAATGCAGCTGGCTGGATTTTGGTCAGACGTGTTTCAAGTTAAACATCAAGCACATCAAATTAAAGCTTGGATTCCTGTCTTTGCAACAGTTATAGTCTTTCTATCCAGTCAAAACCTGGCTGCTGGTGAACAGACTTTTAGTGTGGACAATACTACTGGCCATTTGGAGGCAATTCTGAATTCGAATCTGTTGCCTATATTAAGTCAGCTTTGTCCTCGGCTAGCCTCATCCGTTTTCCTAAAGTCATACTGCATTGTAAAGCTGAGATTCACACCTTCTAAAAGAGTCCAAGAGGGTTGCTGTACCACTTTCCCTCGGCTTTTAGCATTCGATTGAGTTACTGTAACATTTCCCTTCTCCCAGTCCAAAAATTGTCATGAAGTGACCGTCCAATGCAGCTGGCTGGATTTTGGTCAGACGTGTTTCAAGTTAAACATCAAGCACATCAAATTAAAGCTTGGATTCCTGTCTTTGCAACAGTTATAGTCTTTCTATCCAGTCAAAACCTGGCTGCTGGTGAACAGACTTTTAGTGTGGACAATACTACTGGCCATTGGGAGGCAATTCTGAATTCGAATCTGTTGCCTATATTAAGTCAGCATTGTCCTCGGCTAGCCTCATCCGTTTTCCTAAAGTCATACTGCATTTTAAAGCTGAGATTCACACCTTCTAAAAGAGTCTAAGAGGGTTGCTGTACCACTTTGTGTCGGCTTTTAGCATTCGATTGAGTTACTGCAACAATTCCCTGCTCCCAGTCCAAAAATCATTGCTGGGTCAAATGTCGGTCCAATCAGCCGTCTCTAATAAGCCTAATTTATATGATAGCCTCATCCGTTTTCCTAAAGTCATACTGCATTGTAAAGCTGATATTCACACCTTCTAAAAGAGTCCAAGAGGGTTGCTGTACCACTTTCCCTCGGCTTTTAGCATTCGATTGAGTTACTGTAACATTTCCCTTCTCCCAGTCCAAAAATTGTCATGAAGTGACCGTCCAATGCAGCTGGCTGGATTTTGGTCAGACGTGTTTCAAGTTAAACATCAAGCACATCAAATTAAAGCTTGGATTCCTGTCTTTGCAACAGTTATAGTCTTTCTATCCAGTCAAAACCTGGCTGCTGGTGAACAGACTTTTAGTGTGGACAATACTACTGGCCATTTGGAGGCAATTCTGAATTCGAATCTGTTGCCTATATTAAGTCAGCTTTGTCCTCGGCTAGCCTCATCCGTTTTCCTAAAGTCATACTGCATTGTAAAGCTGAGATTCACACCTTCTAAAAGAGTCCAAGAGGGTTGCTGTACCACTTTCCCTCGGCTTTTAGCATTCGATTGAGTTACTGTAACATTTCCCTTCTCCCAGTCCAAAAATTGTCATGAAGTGACCGTCCAATGCAGCTGGCTGGATTTTGGTCAGACGTGTTTCAAGTTAAACATCAAGCACATCAAATTAAAGCTTGGATTCCTGTCTTTGCAACAGTTATAGTCTTTCTATCCAGTCAAAACCTGGCTGCTGGTGAACAGACTTTTAGTGTGGACAATACTACTGGCCATTGGGAGGCAATTCTGAATTCGAATCTGTTGCCTATATTAAGTCAGCATTGTCCTCGGCTAGCCTCATCCGTTTTCCTAAAGTCATACTGCATTTTAAAGCTGAGATTCACACCTTCTAAAAGAGTCTAAGAGGGTTGCTGTACCACTTTGTGTCGGCTTTTAGCATTCGATTGAGTTACTGCAACAATTCCCTGCTCCCAGTCCAAAAATCATTGCTGGGTCAAATGTCGGTCCAATCAGCCGTCTCTAATAAGCCTAATTTATATGATAGCCTCATCCGTTTTCCTAAAGTCATACTGCATTGTAAAGCTGAGATTCACACCTTCTAAAAGAGTCCAAGAGGGTTGCTGTACCACCTTCCCTCGGCTTTTAGCATTCGATTGAGTTACTGTAACATTTCCCTTCTCCCAGTCCAAAAATTGTCATGAAGTGACCGTCCAATGCAGCTGGCTGGATTTTGGTCAGACGTGTTTCAAGTTAAACATCAAGCACATCAAATTAAAGCTTGGATTCCTGTCTTTGCAACAGTTATAGTCTTTCTATCCAGTCAAAACCTGGCTGCTGGTGAACAGACTTTTAGTGTGGACAATACTACTGGCCATTGGGAGGCAATTCTGAATTCGAATCTGTTGCCTATATTAAGTCAGCATTGTCCTCGGCTAGCCTCATCCGTTTTCCTAAAGTCATACTGCATTTTAAAGCTGAGATTCACACCTTCTAAAAGAGTCTAAGAGGGTTGCTGTACCACTTTGTGTCGGCTTTTAGCATTCGATTGAGTTACTGCAACAATTCCCTGCTCCCAGTCCAAAAATCATTGCTGGGTCAAATGTCGGTCCAATCAGCCGTCTCTAATAAGCCTAATTTATATGATAGCCTCATCCGTTTTCCTAAAGTCATACTGCATTGTAAAGCTGAGATTCACACCTTCTAAAAGAGTCCAAGAGGGTTGCTGTACCACTTTCCCTCGGCTTTTAGCATTCGATTGAGTTACTGTAACATTTCCCTTCTCCCAGTCCAAAAATTGTCATGAAGTGACCGTCCAATGCAGCTGGCTGGATTTTGGTCAGACGTGTTTCAAGTTAAACATCAAGCACATCAAATTAAAGCTTGGATTCCTGTCTTTGCAACAGTTATAGTCTTTCTATCCAGTCAAAACCTGGCTGCTGGTGAACAGACTTTTAGTGTGGACAATACTACTGGCCATTGGGAGGCAATTCTGAATTCGAATCTGTTGCCTATATTAAGTCAGCATTGTCCTCGGCTAGCCTCATCCGTTTTCCTAAAGTCATACTGCATTTTAAAGCTGAGATTCACACCTTCTAAAAGAGTCTAAGAGGGTTGCTGTACCACTTTGTGTCGGCTTTTAGCATTCGATTGAGTTACTGCAACAATTCCCTGCTCCCAGTCCAAAAATCATTGCTGGGTCAAATGTACTTTGACCGCGTGGTGCCTCGGCTGTGGACCTCGCATCCAGGATCCACTCGGTGAGGTTTGTAGAAGTGGACTTGGACTACAATTAGATATGAGGTTCCCGGCTGTGCGTTGTGTTTTCGCGGAGATATGGACCGCGCAAAACGGGTATTTGGTTTAAGGATTTTTCGCTGTGATTTTGTCAGAGTATGAAGATCGATCGGCGGTTTTCAAACACGCGCTGCATCGGCTGTGTGTATCCGTTTATTATTCATCTTATATGGGTGGTTAGAGGACTTCCAGCTCGACAACTGGGCATGAGTATCCCCGCTGTGCGTTCTATTTCCGGGTAGATATGGCGCGCGTAATATGGTCCCTGCGACCTACTTTGACCGCGTCGTGCCTCGGCTGTGAGTGTCCGATTGTGGATCACCCTCCACATGTCTTTAGAGGTTGACGGTGGCTACAGGTCGGCATAGGTGTCCCGGCTGTGCGTTGTGTATTCGCGGGGATATGGACCGCGCAAGACGGCGATTTGGTTTAAGGAAACAGAGTATTGGCGCTATCGCTGTGATTTTGTCAGAGTATGAAGATCGGTCGGCGGTTTTCAAATACGTGCTGCCTCGGCTGTGGATACCCGTTTATTATTCTGCTTATATGGGTAGTTAGAGGACGTCGCGACCGTGTATTCAAAATAAGAATCCCCGCTGTGCGTTCCATTTCCGGGTAGATATGGCGCGCGTAATAGGGCCCCTGCGACCTACTTTGACCGCGTGGTGCCTCGGCTGTGGACCTCGCATCCAGGATCCACTCGGATAGGTTTGTAGAAGTGGACTTGGACTACAATTAGATATGAGGTTCCCGGCTGTGCGTTGTGTTTTCGCGGAGATATGGACCGCGCAAAACGGGTATTTGGTTTAAGGATTTTTCGCTGTGATTTTGTCAGAGTATGAAGATCGATCGGCGGTTTTCAAACACGCGCTGCATCGGCTGTGTGTATCCGTTTATTATTCATCTTATATGGGTGGTTAGAGGACTTCCAGCTCGACAACTGGGCATGAGTATCCCCGCTGTGCGTTCTATTTCCGGGTAGATATGGCGCGCGTAATATGGTCCCTGCGACCTACTTTGACCGACTCGTGCCTCGGCTGTGGAGGTCGCATCCAGGATCCACTCTGATGTGTTTGTAGAGGGGGACTTGGACTACAATTAGATATGAGTGTCCCGGCTGTGCGTTGTGTTTTCGCGGAGATATGGACCGCGCAAAACGGGTATTTCGTTTAAGGACATAGAGTTTTTCGCTCGGGTTTTAAAGCCGTGATAGGGGCGAAGCGCTGAAGGTTCCAGCGCTTCTGTACTTCGCCTATTACGGCTGTGACCCATTTTGGTAGGGGGTAACCAAGCCACCTTGCACACAATGATAGGAACAGACTACCCAGTGTATACTAGGGGATAGGAGCGAAGCGCTGAAGGGTCCAGCGCTTCTGGCGGTTCCCCTATGCTACAGCCGTAGTAGGGGATATGAGCGAAGCGCTGAAGGGTCCAGCGCTTCTGGCGGTTCCCCTATGTTACAGCCGTAGTAGGGACGAAGCGCTGAAGGGTCCAGCGCTTCTGGCGGTTCCCCTATGCTACAGCCGTAGTAGGGGATATGAGCGAAGCGCTGAAGGGTCCAGCGCTTCTGGCGGTCCCCCTATGCTACAGCCGTAGTAGGGGATATGAGCGAAGCGCTGAAGGGTCCAGCGCTTCTGGCGGTTCCCCTATGTTACAGCCGTAGTAGGGACGAAGCGCTGAAGGGTCCAGCGCTTCTGGCGGTTCCCCTATGCTACAGCCGTAGTAGGGGATATGAGCGAAGCGCTGAAGGGTCCAGCGCTTCTGGCGGTCCCCCTATGCTACAGCCGTAGTAGGGGATATGAGCGAAGCGCTGAAGGGTCCAGCGCTTCTGGCGGTCCCCCTATGCTACAGCCGTAGTAGGGGATATGAGCGAAGCGCTGAAGGGTCCAGCGCTTCTGGCGGTTCCCCTATGCTACAGCCGTAGTAGGGGATATGAGCGAAGCGCTGAAGGGTCCAGCGCTTCTGGCGGTCCCCCTATGCTACAGCCGTAGTAGGGGATAGGAGCGAAGCGCTGAAGGGTCCAGCGCTTCTGGCGGTCCCCCTATGCTACAGCCGTAGTAGGGGATATGAGCGAAGCGCTGAAGGGTCCAGCGCTTCTGGCGGTCCCCCTATGCTACAGCCGTAGTAGGGGATATGAGCGAAGCGCTGAAGGGTCCAGCGCTTCTGGCGGTCCCCCTATGCTACAGCCGTAGTAGGGGATATGAGCGAAGCGCTGAAGGGTCCAGCGCTTCTGGCGGTCCCCCTATGCTACAGCCGTAGTAGGGGATATGAGCGAAGCGCTGAAGGGTCCAGCGCTTCTGGCGGTCCCCCTATGCTACAGCCGTAGTAGGGGATAGGAGCGAAGCGCTGAAGGGTCCAGCGCTTCTGGCGGTTCCCCTATGCTACAGCCGTAGTAGGGGATAGGAGCGAAGCGCTGAAGGGTCCAGCGCTTCTGGCGGTCCCCCTATGCTACAGCCGTAGTAGGGGATATGAGCGAAGCGCTGAAGGGTCCAGCGCTTCTGGCGGTCCCCCTATGCTACAGCCGTAGTAGGGGATATGAGCGAAGCGCTGAAGGGTCCAGCGCTTCTGGCGGTTCCCCTATGCTACAGCCGTAGTAGGGGATATGAGCGAAGCGCTGAAGGGTCCAGCGCTTCTGGCGGTCCCCCTATGCTACAGCCGTAGTAGGGGATATGAG
>NW_027466601.1:3330000-3345399 GCF_050575085.1 Anarhichas minor
TTAGAGGACGTCGGGGCCGTGTATTCAGTATAGGAATCCCCGCTGTGCGTTCTATTTCCGGGTAGATATGGCGCGCGTAATATGGTCCCTGCGACCTACTTTGACTACACCGTGCCTCGGCTGTGGACCTCGCATCCAGGATCCACTCCGATAGTTTTGTAGAGGGGGACGTGGACTACAACTGGGTATAAGTGTCCCGGCTGTGCGTTGTGTATTCGCGGGGATATGGACCTCGCAAAACGGGTATTTCGTTTAAGTCTTTCGCTGTGATTTTGTCAGAGTATGAAGATCGGTCGGCGGTTTTCAAATACGCGCTGTATCGGCTGTGTGTATCCGTTTATAGGAGTGTCTAGATGGGTGGTTAGAGGACTTCCAGCTTGACAACTGGGCATGAGTATCCCCGCTGTGCGTTCTATTTCCGGGTAGATATGGCGCGCGTAATATGGTCCCTGCGACCTACTTTGACCGCGTCGTGCCTCGGCTGTGAGTGTCCGATTGTGGATCACCCTCCACATGTCTTTAGAGGTTGACGGTGGCTACAGGTCGGCATAGGTGTCCCGGCTGTGCGTTGTGTATTCGCGGGGATATGGACCGCGCAAGACGGCGATTTGGTTTAAGGAAACAGAGTATTGGCGCTATCGCTGTGATTTTGTCAGAGTATGAAGATCGGTCGGCGGTTTTCAAATACGTGCTGCCTCGGCTGTGGATACCCGTTTATTATTCTGCTTATATGGGTAGTTAGAGGACGTCGCGACCGTGTATTCAAAATAAGAATCCCCGCTGTGCGTTCCATTTCCGGGTAGATATGGCGCGCGTAATAGGGCCCCTGCGACCTACTTTGACCGCGTGGTGCCTCGGCTGTGGACCTCGCATCCAGGATCCACTCGGATAGGTTTGTAGAAGTGGACTTGGACTACAATTAGATATGAGGTTCCCGGCTGTGCGTTGTGTTTTCGCGGAGATATGGACCGCGCAAAACGGGTATTTGGTTTAAGGATTTTTCGCTGTGATTTTGTCAGAGTATGAAGATCGATCGGCGGTTTTCAAACACGCGCTGCATCGGCTGTGTGTATCCGTTTATTATTCATCTTATATGGGTGGTTAGAGGACTTCCAGCTTGACAACTGGGCATGAGTATCCCCGCTGTGCGTTCTATTTCCGGGTAGATATGGCGCGCGTAATATGGTCCCTGCGACCTACTTTGACCGCGTCGTGCCTCGGCTGTGAGTGTCCGATTGTGGATCACCCTCCACATGTCTTTAGAGGTTGACGGTGGCTACAGGTCGGCATAGGTGTCCCGGCTGTGCGTTGTGTATTCGCGGGGATATGGACCGCGCAAGACGGCGATTTGGTTTAAGGAAACAGAGTATTGGCGCTATCGCTGTGATTTTGTCAGAGTATGAAGATCGGTCGGCGGTTTTCAAATACGTGCTGCCTCGGCTGTGGATACCCGTTTATTATTCTGCTTATATGGGTAGTTAGAGGACGTCGCGACCGTGTATTCAAAATAAGAATCCCCGCTGTGCGTTCCATTTCCGGGTAGATATGGCGCGCGTAATAGGGCCCCTGCGACCTACTTTGACCGCGTGGTGCCTCGGCTGTGGACCTCGCATCCAGGATCCACTCGGATAGGTTTGTAGAAGTGGACTTGGACTACAATTAGATATGAGGTTCCCGGCTGTGCGTTGTGTTTTCGCGGAGATATGGACCGCGCAAAACGGGTATTTGGTTTAAGGATTTTTCGCTGTGATTTTGTCAGAGTATGAAGATCGATCGGCGGTTTTCAAACACGCGCTGCATCGGCTGTGTGTATCCGTTTATTATTCATCTTATATGGGTGGTTAGAGGACTTCCAGCTTGACAACTGGGCATGAGTATCCCCGCTGTGCGTTCTATTTCCGGGTAGATATGGCGCGCGTAATATGGTCCCTGCGACCTACTTTGACCGCGTCGTGCCTCGGCTGTGAGTGTCCGATTGTGGATCACCCTCCACATGTCTTTAGAGGTTGACGGTGGCTACAGGTCGGCATAGGTGTCCCGGCTGTGCGTTGTGTATTCGCGGGGATATGGACCGCGCAAGACGGCGATTTGGTTTAAGGAAACAGAGTATTGGCGCTATCGCTGTGATTTTGTCAGAGTATGAAGATCGGTCGGCGGTTTTCAAATACGTGCTGCCTCGGCTGTGGATACCCGTTTATTATTCTGCTTATATGGGTAGTTAGAGGACGTCGCGACCGTGTATTCAAAATAAGAATCCCCGCTGTGCGTTCCATTTCCGGGTAGATATGGCGCGCGTAATAGGGCCCCTGCGACCTACTTTGACCGCGTGGTGCCTCGGCTGTGGACCTCGCATCCAGGATCCACTCGGATAGGTTTGTAGAAGTGGACTTGGACTACAATTAGATATGAGGTTCCCGGCTGTGCGTTGTGTTTTCGCGGAGATATGGACCGCGCAAAACGGGTATTTGGTTTAAGGATTTTTCGCTGTGATTTTGTCAGAGTATGAAGATCGATCGGCGGTTTTCAAACACGCGCTGCATCGGCTGTGTGTATCCGTTTATTATTCATCTTATATGGGTGGTTAGAGGACTTCCAGCTTGACAACTGGGCATGAGTATCCCCGCTGTGCGTTCTATTTCCGGGTAGATATGGCGCGCGTAATATGGTCCCTGCGACCTACTTTGACCGCGTCGTGCCTCGGCTGTGAGTGTCCGATTGTGGATCACCCTCCACATGTCTTTAGAGGTTGACGGTGGCTACAGGTCGGCATAGGTGTCCCGGCTGTGCGTTGTGTATTCGCGGGGATATGGACCGCGCAAGACGGCGATTTGGTTTAAGGAAACAGAGTATTGGCGCTATCGCTGTGATTTTGTCAGAGTATGAAGATCGGTCGGCGGTTTTCAAATACGTGCTGCCTCGGCTGTGGATACCCGTTTATTATTCTGCTTATATGGGTAGTTAGAGGACGTCGCGACCGTGTATTCAAAATAAGAATCCCCGCTGTGCGTTCCATTTCCGGGTAGATATGGCGCGCGTAATAGGGCCCCTGCGACCTACTTTGACCGCGTGGTGCCTCGGCTGTGGACCTCGCATCCAGGATCCACTCGGATAGGTTTGTAGAAGTGGACTTGGACTACAATTAGATATGAGGTTCCCGGCTGTGCGTTGTGTTTTCGCGGAGATATGGACCGCGCAAAACGGGTATTTGGTTTAAGGATTTTTCGCTGTGATTTTGTCAGAGTATGAAGATCGATCGGCGGTTTTCAAACACGCGCTGCATCGGCTGTGTGTATCCGTTTATTATTCATCTTATATGGGTGGTTAGAGGACTTCCAGCTTGACAACTGGGCATGAGTATCCCCGCTGTGCGTTCTATTTCCGGGTAGATATGGCGCGCGTAATATGGTCCCTGCGACCTACTTTGACCGCGTCGTGCCTCGGCTGTGAGTGTCCGATTGTGGATCACCCTCCACATGTCTTTAGAGGTTGACGGTGGCTACAGGTCGGCATAGGTGTCCCGGCTGTGCGTTGTGTATTCGCGGGGATATGGACCGCGCAAGACGGCGATTTGGTTTAAGGAAACAGAGTATTGGCGCTATCGCTGTGATTTTGTCAGAGTATGAAGATCGGTCGGCGGTTTTCAAATACGTGCTGCCTCGGCTGTGGATACCCGTTTATTATTCTGCTTATATGGGTAGTTAGAGGACGTCGCGACCGTGTATTCAAAATAAGAATCCCCGCTGTGCGTTCCATTTCCGGGTAGATATGGCGCGCGTAATAGGGCCCCTGCGACCTACTTTGACCGCGTGGTGCCTCGGCTGTGGACCTCGCATCCAGGATCCACTCGGATAGGTTTGTAGAAGTGGACTTGGACTACAATTAGATATGAGGTTCCCGGCTGTGCGTTGTGTTTTCGCGGAGATATGGACCGCGCAAAACGGGTATTTGGTTTAAGGATTTTTCGCTGTGATTTTGTCAGAGTATGAAGATCGATCGGCGGTTTTCAAACACGCGCTGCATCGGCTGTGTGTATCCGTTTATTATTCATCTTATATGGGTGGTTAGAGGACTTCCAGCTCGACAACTGGGCATGAGTATCCCCGCTGTGCGTTCTATTTCCGGGTAGATATGGCGCGCGTAATATGGTCCCTGCGACCTACTTTGACCGCGTCGTGCCTCGGCTGTGAGTGTCCGATTGTGGATCACCCTCCACATGTCTTTAGAGGTTGACGGTGGCTACAGGTCGGCATAGGTGTCCCGGCTGTGCGTTGTGTATTCGCGGGGATATGGACCGCGCAAGACGGCGATTTGGTTTAAGGAAACAGAGTATTGGCGCTATCGCTGTGATTTTGTCAGAGTATGAAGATCGGTCGGCGGTTTTCAAATACGTGCTGCCTCGGCTGTGGATACCCGTTTATTATTCTGCTTATATGGGTAGTTAGAGGACGTCGCGACCGTGTATTCAAAATAAGAATCCCCGCTGTGCGTTCCATTTCCGGGTAGATATGGCGCGCGTAATAGGGCCCCTGCGACCTACTTTGACCGCGTGGTGCCTCGGCTGTGGACCTCGCATCCAGGATCCACTCGGATAGGTTTGTAGAAGTGGACTTGGACTACAATTAGATATGAGGTTCCCGGCTGTGCGTTGTGTTTTCGCGGAGATATGGACCGCGCAAAACGGGTATTTGGTTTAAGGATTTTTCGCTGTGATTTTGTCAGAGTATGAAGATCGATCGGCGGTTTTCAAACACGCGCTGCATCGGCTGTGTGTATCCGTTTATTATTCATCTTATATGGGTGGTTAGAGGACTTCCAGCTTGACAACTGGGCATGAGTATCCCCGCTGTGCGTTCTATTTCCGGGTAGATATGGCGCGCGTAATATGGTCCCTGCGACCTACTTTGACCGCGTCGTGCCTCGGCTGTGAGTGTCCGATTGTGGATCACCCTCCACATGTCTTTAGAGGTTGACGGTGGCTACAGGTCGGCATAGGTGTCCCGGCTGTGCGTTGTGTATTCGCGGGGATATGGACCGCGCAAGACGGCGATTTGGTTTAAGGAAACAGAGTATTGGCGCTATCGCTGTGATTTTGTCAGAGTATGAAGATCGGTCGGCGGTTTTCAAATACGTGCTGCCTCGGCTGTGGATACCCGTTTATTATTCTGCTTATATGGGTAGTTAGAGGACGTCGCGACCGTGTATTCAAAATAAGAATCCCCGCTGTGCGTTCCATTTCCGGGTAGATATGGCGCGCGTAATAGGGCCCCTGCGACCTACTTTGACCGCGTGGTGCCTCGGCTGTGGACCTCGCATCCAGGATCCACTCGGATAGGTTTGTAGAAGTGGACTTGGACTACAATTAGATATGAGGTTCCCGGCTGTGCGTTGTGTTTTCGCGGAGATATGGACCGCGCAAAACGGGTATTTGGTTTAAGGATTTTTCGCTGTGATTTTGTCAGAGTATGAAGATCGATCGGCGGTTTTCAAACACGCGCTGCATCGGCTGTGTGTATCCGTTTATTATTCATCTTATATGGGTGGTTAGAGGACTTCCAGCTTGACAACTGGGCATGAGTATCCCCGCTGTGCGTTCTATTTCCGGGTAGATATGGCGCGCGTAATATGGTCCCTGCGACCTACTTTGACCGCGTCGTGCCTCGGCTGTGAGTGTCCGATTGTGGATCACCCTCCACATGTCTTTAGAGGTTGACGGTGGCTACAGGTCGGCATAGGTGTCCCGGCTGTGCGTTGTGTATTCGCGGGGATATGGACCGCGCAAGACGGCGATTTGGTTTAAGGAAACAGAGTATTGGCGCTATCGCTGTGATTTTGTCAGAGTATGAAGATCGGTCGGCGGTTTTCAAATACGTGCTGCCTCGGCTGTGGATACCCGTTTATTATTCTGCTTATATGGGTAGTTAGAGGACGTCGCGACCGTGTATTCAAAATAAGAATCCCCGCTGTGCGTTCCATTTCCGGGTAGATATGGCGCGCGTAATAGGGCCCCTGCGACCTACTTTGACCGCGTGGTGCCTCGGCTGTGGACCTCGCATCCAGGATCCACTCGGTGAGGTTTGTAGAAGTGGACTTGGACTACAATTAGATATGAGGTTCCCGGCTGTGCGTTGTGTTTTCGCGGAGATATGGACCGCGCAAAACGGGTATTTGGTTTAAGGATTTTTCGCTGTGATTTTGTCAGAGTATGAAGATCGATCGGCGGTTTTCAAACACGCGCTGCATCGGCTGTGTGTATCCGTTTATTATTCATCTTATATGGGTGGTTAGAGGACTTCCAGCTCGACAACTGGGCATGAGTATCCCCGCTGTGCGTTCTATTTCCGGGTAGATATGGCGCGCGTAATATGGTCCCTGCGACCTACTTTGACCGCGTCGTGCCTCGGCTGTGAGTGTCCGATTGTGGATCACCCTCCACATGTCTTTAGAGGTTGACGGTGGCTACAGGTCGGCATAGGTGTCCCGGCTGTGCGTTGTGTATTCGCGGGGATATGGACCGCGCAAGACGGCGATTTGGTTTAAGGAAACAGAGTATTGGCGCTATCGCTGTGATTTTGTCAGAGTATGAAGATCGGTCGGCGGTTTTCAAATACGTGCTGCCTCGGCTGTGGATACCCGTTTATTATTCTGCTTATATGGGTAGTTAGAGGACGTCGCGACCGTGTATTCAAAATAAGAATCCCCGCTGTGCGTTCCATTTCCGGGTAGATATGGCGCGCGTAATAGGGCCCCTGCGACCTACTTTGACCGCGTGGTGCCTCGGCTGTGGACCTCGCATCCAGGATCCACTCGGATAGGTTTGTAGAAGTGGACTTGGACTACAATTAGATATGAGGTTCCCGGCTGTGCGTTGTGTTTTCGCGGAGATATGGACCGCGCAAAACGGGTATTTGGTTTAAGGATTTTTCGCTGTGATTTTGTCAGAGTATGAAGATCGATCGGCGGTTTTCAAACACGCGCTGCATCGGCTGTGTGTATCCGTTTATTATTCATCTTATATGGGTGGTTAGAGGACTTCCAGCTCGACAACTGGGCATGAGTATCCCCGCTGTGCGTTCTATTTCCGGGTAGATATGGCGCGCGTAATATGGTCCCTGCGACCTACTTTGACCGCGTCGTGCCTCGGCTGTGAGTGTCCGATTGTGGATCACCCTCCACATGTCTTTAGAGGTTGACGGTGGCTACAGGTCGGCATAGGTGTCCCGGCTGTGCGTTGTGTATTCGCGGGGATATGGACCGCGCAAGACGGCGATTTGGTTTAAGGAAACAGAGTATTGGCGCTATCGCTGTGATTTTGTCAGAGTATGAAGATCGGTCGGCGGTTTTCAAATACGTGCTGCCTCGGCTGTGGATACCCGTTTATTATTCTGCTTATATGGGTAGTTAGAGGACGTCGCGACCGTGTATTCAAAATAAGAATCCCCGCTGTGCGTTCCATTTCCGGGTAGATATGGCGCGCGTAATAGGGCCCCTGCGACCTACTTTGACCGCGTGGTGCCTCGGCTGTGGACCTCGCATCCAGGATCCACTCGGATAGGTTTGTAGAAGTGGACTTGGACTACAATTAGATATGAGGTTCCCGGCTGTGCGTTGTGTTTTCGCGGAGATATGGACCGCGCAAAACGGGTATTTGGTTTAAGGATTTTTCGCTGTGATTTTGTCAGAGTATGAAGATCGATCGGCGGTTTTCAAACACGCGCTGCATCGGCTGTGTGTATCCGTTTATTATTCATCTTATATGGGTGGTTAGAGGACTTCCAGCTTGACAACTGGGCATGAGTATCCCCGCTGTGCGTTCTATTTCCGGGTAGATATGGCGCGCGTAATATGGTCCCTGCGACCTACTTTGACCGCGTCGTGCCTCGGCTGTGAGTGTCCGATTGTGGATCACCCTCCACATGTCTTTAGAGGTTGACGGTGGCTACAGGTCGGCATAGGTGTCCCGGCTGTGCGTTGTGTATTCGCGGGGATATGGACCGCGCAAGACGGCGATTTGGTTTAAGGAAACAGAGTATTGGCGCTATCGCTGTGATTTTGTCAGAGTATGAAGATCGGTCGGCGGTTTTCAAATACGTGCTGCCTCGGCTGTGGATACCCGTTTATTATTCTGCTTATATGGGTAGTTAGAGGACGTCGCGACCGTGTATTCAAAATAAGAATCCCCGCTGTGCGTTCCATTTCCGGTAGATATGGCGCGCGTAATAGGGCCCCTGCGACCTACTTTGACCGCGTGGTGCCTCGGCTGTGGACCTCGCATCCAGGATCCACTCGGATAGGTTTGTAGAAGTGGACTTGGACTACAATTAGATATGAGGTTCCCGGCTGTGCGTTGTGTTTTCGCGGAGATATGGACCGCGCAAAACGGGTATTTGGTTTAAGGATTTTTCGCTGTGATTTTGTCAGAGTATGAAGATCGATCGGCGGTTTTCAAACACGCGCTGCATCGGCTGTGTGTAATCCGTTTATTATTCATCTTATATGGGTGGTTAGAGGACTTCCAGCTTGACAACTGGGCATGAGTATCCCCGCTGTGCGTTCTATTTCCGGGTAGATATGGCGCGCGTAATATGGTCCCTGCGACCTACTTTGACCGCGTCGTGCCTCGGCTGTGAGTGTCCGATTGTGGATCACCCTCCACATGTCTTTAGAGGTTGACGGTGGGCTACAGGTCGGCATAGGTGTCCCGGCTGTGCGTTGTGTATTCGCGGGGATATGGACCGCGCAAGACGGCGATTTGGTTTAAGGAAACAGAGTATTGGCGCTATCGCTGTGATTTTGTCAGAGTATGAAGATCGGTCGGCGGTTTTCAAATACGTGCTGCCTCGGCTGTGGATACCCGTTTATTATTCTGCTTATATGGGTAGTTAGAGGACGTCGCGACCGTGTATTCAAAATAAGAATCCCCGCTGTGCGTTCCATTTCCGGGTAGATATGGCGCGCGTAATAGGGCCCCTGCGACCTACTTTGACCGCGTGGTGCCTCGGCTGTGGACCTCGCATCCAGGATCCACTCGGATAGGTTTGTAGAAGTGGACTTGGACTACAATTAGATATGAGGTTCCCGGCTGTGCGTTGTGTTTTCGCGGAGATATGGACCGCGCAAAACGGGTATTTGGTTTAAGGATTTTTCGCTGTGATTTTGTCAGAGTATGAAGATCGATCGGCGGTTTTCAAACACGCGCTGCATCGGCTGTGTGTATCCGTTTATTATTCATCTTATATGGGTGGTTAGAGGACTTCCAGCTCGACAACTGGGCATGAGTATCCCCGCTGTGCGTTCTATTTCCGGGTAGATATGGCGCGCGTAATATGGTCCCTGCGACCTACTTTGACCGCGTCGTGCCTCGGCTGTGAGTGTCCGATTGTGGATCACCCTCCACATGTCTTTAGAGGTTGACGGTGGCTACAGGTCGGCATAGGTGTCCCGGCTGTGCGTTGTGTATTCGCGGGGATATGGACCGCGCAAGACGGCGATTTGGTTTAAGGAAACAGAGTATTGGCGCTATCGCTGTGATTTTGTCAGAGTATGAAGATCGGTCGGCGGTTTTCAAATACGTGCTGCCTCGGCTGTGGATACCCGTTTATTATTCTGCTTATATGGGTAGTTAGAGGACGTCGCGACCGTGTATTCAAAATAAGAATCCCCGCTGTGCGTTCCATTTCCGGGTAGATATGGCGCGCGTAATAGGGCCCCTGCGACCTACTTTGACCGCGTGGTGCCTCGGCTGTGGACCTCGCATCCAGGATCCACTCGGATAGGTTTGTAGAAGTGGACTTGGACTACAATTAGATATGAGGTTCCCGGCTGTGCGTTGTGTTTTCGCGGAGATATGGACCGCGCAAAACGGGTATTTGGTTTAAGGATTTTTCGCTGTGATTTTGTCAGAGTATGAAGATCGATCGGCGGTTTTCAAACACGCGCTGCATCGGCTGTGTGTATCCGTTTATTATTCATCTTATATGGGTGGTTAGAGGACTTCCAGCTTGACAACTGGGCATGAGTATCCCCGCTGTGCGTTCTATTTCCGGGTAGATATGGCGCGCGTAATATGGTCCCTGCGACCTACTTTGACCGCGTCGTGCCTCGGCTGTGAGTGTCCGATTGTGGATCACCCTCCACATGTCTTTAGAGGTTGACGGTGGCTACAGGTCGGCATAGGTGTCCCGGCTGTGCGTTGTGTATTCGCGGGGATATGGACCGCGCAAGACGGCGATTTGGTTTAAGGAAACAGAGTATTGGCGCTATCGCTGTGATTTTGTCAGAGTATGAAGATCGGTCGGCGGTTTTCAAATACGTGCTGCCTCGGCTATGGATACCCGTTTATTATTCTGCTTATATGGGTAGTTAGAGGACGTCGCGACCGTGTATTCAAAATAAGAATCCCCGCTGTGCGTTCCATTTCCGGGTAGATATGGCGCGCGTAATAGGGCCCCTGCGACCTACTTTGACCGCGTGGTGCCTCGGCTGTGGACCTCGCATCCAGGATCCACTCGGATAGGTTTGTAGAAGTGGACTTGGACTACAATTAGATATGAGGTTCCCGGCTGTGCGTTGTGTTTTCGCGGAGATATGGACCGCGCAAAACGGGTATTTGGTTTAAGGATTTTTCGCTGTGATTTTGTCAGAGTATGAAGATCGATCGGCGGTTTTCAAACACGCGCTGCATCGGCTGTGTGTATCCGTTTATTATTCATCTTATATGGGTGGTTAGAGGACTTCCAGCTTGACAACTGGGCATGAGTATCCCCGCTGTGCGTTCTATTTCCGGGTAGATATGGCGCGCGTAATATGGTCCCTGCGACCTACTTTGACCGCGTCGTGCCTCGGCTGTGAGTGTCCGATTGTGGATCACCCTCCACATGTCTTTAGAGGTTGACGGTGGCTACAGGTCGGCATAGGTGTCCCGGCTGTGCGTTGTGTATTCGCGGGGATATGGACCGCGCAAGACGGCGATTTGGTTTAAGGAAACAGAGTATTGGCGCTATCGCTGTGATTTTGTCAGAGTATGAAGATCGGTCGGCGGTTTTCAAATACGTGCTGCCTCGGCTGTGGATACCCGTTTATTATTCTGCTTATATGGGTAGTTAGAGGACGTCGCGACCGTGTATTCAAAATAAGAATCCCCGCTGTGCGTTCCATTTCCGGGTAGATATGGCGCGCGTAATAGGGCCCCTGCGACCTACTTTGACCGCGTGGTGCCTCGGCTGTGGACCTCGCATCCAGGATCCACTCGGTGAGGTTTGTAGAAGTGGACTTGGACTACAATTAGATATGAGGTTCCCGGCTGTGCGTTGTGTTTTCGCGGAGATATGGACCGCGCAAAACGGGTATTTGGTTTAAGGATTTTTCGCTGTGATTTTGTCAGAGTATGAAGATCGATCGGCGGTTTTCAAACACGCGCTGCATCGGCTGTGTGTATCCGTTTATTATTCATCTTATATGGGTGGTTAGAGGACTTCCAGCTCGACAACTGGGCATGAGTATCCCCGCTGTGCGTTCTATTTCCGGGTAGATATGGCGCGCGTAATATGGTCCCTGCGACCTACTTTGACCGCGTCGTGCCTCGGCTGTGAGTGTCCGATTGTGGATCACCCTCCACATGTCTTTAGAGGTTGACGGTGGCTACAGGTCGGCATAGGTGTCCCGGCTGTGCGTTGTGTATTCGCGGGGATATGGACCGCGCAAGACGGCGATTTGGTTTAAGGAAACAGAGTATTGGCGCTATCGCTGTGATTTTGTCAGAGTATGAAGATCGGTCGGCGGTTTTCAAATACGTGCTGCCTCGGCTGTGGATACCCGTTTATTATTCTGCTTATATGGGTAGTTAGAGGACGTCGCGACCGTGTATTCAAAATAAGAATCCCCGCTGTGCGTTCCATTTCCGGGTAGATATGGCGCGCGTAATAGGGCCCCTGCGACCTACTTTGACCGCGTGGTGCCTCGGCTGTGGACCTCGCATCCAGGATCCACTCGGATAGGTTTGTAGAAGTGGACTTGGACTACAATTAGATATGAGGTTCCCGGCTGTGCGTTGTGTTTTCGCGGAGATATGGACCGCGCAAAACGGGTATTTGGTTTAAGGATTTTTCGCTGTGATTTTGTCAGAGTATGAAGATCGATCGGCGGTTTTCAAACACGCGCTGCATCGGCTGTGTGTATCCGTTTATTATTCATCTTATATGGGTGGTTAGAGGACTTCCAGCTCGACAACTGGGCATGAGTATCCCCGCTGTGCGTTCTATTTCCGGGTAGATATGGCGCGCGTAATATGGTCCCTGCGACCTACTTTGACCGCGTCGTGCCTCGGCTGTGAGTGTCCGATTGTGGATCACCCTCCACATGTCTTTAGAGGTTGACGGTGGCTACAGGTCGGCATAGGTGTCCCGGCTGTGCGTTGTGTATTCGCGGGGATATGGACCGCGCAAGACGGCGATTTGGTTTAAGGAAACAGAGTATTGGCGCTATCGCTGTGATTTTGTCAGAGTATGAAGATCGGTCGGCGGTTTTCAAATACGTGCTGCCTCGGCTGTGGATACCCGTTTATTATTCTGCTTATATGGGTAGTTAGAGGACGTCGCGACCGTGTATTCAAAATAAGAATCCCCGCTGTGCGTTCCATTTCCGGGTAGATATGGCGCGCGTAATAGGGCCCCTGCGACCTACTTTGACCGCGTGGTGCCTCGGCTGTGGACCTCGCATCCAGGATCCACTCGGATAGGTTTGTAGAAGTGGACTTGGACTACAATTAGATATGAGGTTCCCGGCTGTGCGTTGTGTTTTCGCGGAGATATGGACCGCGCAAAACGGGTATTTGGTTTAAGGATTTTTCGCTGTGATTTTGTCAGAGTATGAAGATCGATCGGCGGTTTTCAAACACGCGCTGCATCGGCTGTGTGTATCCGTTTATTATTCATCTTATATGGGTGGTTAGAGGACTTCCAGCTTGACAACTGGGCATGAGTATCCCCGCTGTGCGTTCTATTTCCGGGTAGATATGGCGCGCGTAATATGGTCCCTGCGACCTACTTTGACCGCGTCGTGCCTCGGCTGTGAGTGTCCGATTGTGGATCACCCTCCACATGTCTTTAGAGGTTGACGGTGGCTACAGGTCGGCATAGGTGTCCCGGCTGTGCGTTGTGTATTCGCGGGGATATGGACCGCGCAAGACGGCGATTTGGTTTAAGGAAACAGAGTATTGGCGCTATCGCTGTGATTTTGTCAGAGTATGAAGATCGGTCGGCGGTTTTCAAATACGTGCTGCCTCGGCTATGGATACCCGTTTATTATTCTGCTTATATGGGTAGTTAGAGGACGTCGCGACCGTGTATTCAAAATAAGAATCCCCGCTGTGCGTTCCATTTCCGGGTAGATATGGCGCGCGTAATAGGGCCCCTGCGACCTACTTTGACCGCGTGGTGCCTCGGCTGTGGACCTCGCATCCAGGATCCACTCGGATAGGTTTGTAGAAGTGGACTTGGACTACAATTAGATATGAGGTTCCCGGCTGTGCGTTGTGTTTTCGCGGAGATATGGACCGCGCAAAACGGGTATTTGGTTTAAGGATTTTTCGCTGTGATTTTGTCAGAGTATGAAGATCGATCGGCGGTTTTCAAACACGCGCTGCATCGGCTGTGTGTATCCGTTTATTATTCATCTTATATGGGTGGTTAGAGGACTTCCAGCTTGACAACTGGGCATGAGTATCCCCGCTGTGCGTTCTATTTCCGGGTAGATATGGCGCGCGTAATATGGTCCCTGCGACCTACTTTGACCGCGTCGTGCCTCGGCTGTGAGTGTCCGATTGTGGATCACCCTCCACATGTCTTTAGAGGTTGACGGTGGCTACAGGTCGGCATAGGTGTCCCGGCTGTGCGTTGTGTATTCGCGGGGATATGGACCGCGCAAGACGGCGATTTGGTTTAAGGAAACAGAGTATTGGCGCTATCGCTGTGATTTTGTCAGAGTATGAAGATCGGTCGGCGGTTTTCAAATACGTGCTGCCTCGGCTGTGGATACCCGTTTATTATTCTGCTTATATGGGTAGTTAGAGGACGTCGCGACCGTGTATTCAAAATAAGAATCCCCGCTGTGCGTTCCATTTCCGGGTAGATATGGCGCGCGTAATAGGGCCCCTGCGACCTACTTTGACCGCGTGGTGCCTCGGCTGTGGACCTCGCATCCAGGATCCACTCGGTGAGGTTTGTAGAAGTGGACTTGGACTACAATTAGATATGAGGTTCCCGGCTGTGCGTTGTGTTTTCGCGGAGATATGGACCGCGCAAAACGGGTATTTGGTTTAAGGATTTTTCGCTGTGATTTTGTCAGAGTATGAAGATCGATCGTGCGGTTTTCAAACACGCGCTGCATCGGCTGTGTGTATCCGTTTATTATTCATCTTATATGGGTGGTTAGAGGACTTCCAGCTCGACAACTGGGCATGAGTATCCCCGCTGTGCGTTCTATTTCCGGGTAGATATGGCGCGCGTAATATGGTCCCTGCGACCTACTTTGACCGCGTCGTGCCTCGGCTGTGAGTGTCCGATTGTGGATCACCCTCCACATGTCTTTAGAGGTTGACGGTGGCTACAGGTCGGCATAGGTGTCCCGGCTGTGCGTTGTGTATTCGCGGGGATATGGACCGCGCAAGACGGCGATTTGGTTTAAGGAAACAGAGTATTGGCGCTATCGCTGTGATTTTGTCAGAGTATGAAGATCGGTCGGCGGTTTTCAAATACGTGCTGCCTCGGCTGTGGATACCCGTTTATTATTCTGCTTATATGGGTAGTTAGAGGACGTCGCGACCGTGTATTCAAAATAAGAATCCCCGCTGTGCGTTCCATTTCCGGGTAGATATGGCGCGCGTAATAGGGCCCCTGCGACCTACTTTGACCGCGTGGTGCCTCGGCTGTGGACCTCGCATCCAGGATCCACTCGGATAGGTTTGTAGAAGTGGACTTGGACTACAATTAGATATGAGGTTCCCGGCTGTGCGTTGTGTTTTCGCGGAGATATGGACCGCGCAAAACGGGTATTTGGTTTAAGGATTTTTCGCTGTGATTTTGTCAGAGTATGAAGATCGATCGGCGGTTTTCAAACACGCGCTGCATCGGCTGTGTGTATCCGTTTATTATTCATCTTATATGGGTGGTTAGAGGACTTCCAGCTTGACAACTGGGCATGAGTATCCCCGCTGTGCGTTCTATTTCCGGGTAGATATGGCGCGCGTAATATGGTCCCTGCGACCTACTTTGACCGCGTCGTGCCTCGGCTGTGAGTGTCCGATTGTGGATCACCCTCCACATGTCTTTAGAGGTTGACGGTGGCTACAGGTCGGCATAGGTGTCCCGGCTGTGCGTTGTGTATTCGCGGGGATATGGACCGCGC